>NW_016690374.1:0-136737 GCF_001604755.1 Lepidothrix coronata
CCTAAAAACCAACTAACCAAAACCTACTTGAAATTAATAAAAATGCAGGAGAATACTGCTTCATAAATATCAGACAATTGACAAGAGTTATAGTCAGATTTTGTAGCCTTAATGAATTTCTGGCAGAATCTACAAGTAATAATTAAACTAAAAACATTAAAGTCATTTTATTTCAGTCTGTTTAAGCATGGGCTGCCATTTCAAATTTTTAGAAATAAAAAGCAGAGCACATTTAGTTTGGGAGTTGATGATTATTCTGCATCATTTCTGTAGTGTAGGTAGAACTAACATGTTGACAAATGCTGATGCTCCACTGCATGCAGTTTATATCAGGTTTTAGATTTAACTAGTATTTATTCTTTTAAAATAATTTTCTTTTAATGCCACATTCATGTCATTGCAGACATACAATTTATGGTTCTTTAAAACATGTCTTCGATAGTCTCAGCAGTGATATTGTTTTATGAAAGAGGAATTAAAGGCAGAGAATGAGGATTGGATGGAAGAAATCATGGAATCCTGCAAGATCTGTTAAAGCCTTACCTGAGCTTAGCACGGAGAGTAGCAGATGCTGTAGAACTGCTAAAATGCTCTCCGACTCAATAGTCTGAAGAGTAGGAAATGCTTCTACTTTGTTCTTTCACACTGAAAGGAAAGCATGTTTAGTAAGTGATGCTGGAGGCTTTCAGCAACTAGGTGAGTTCAGTAATTTGCCCATTGAGGTAGAAGGTGGTAAGGTATCTTTTAAATTGAATTGTAACTCCACAAGCTTTGAAATGGAAATATTTGTTGCACTAATACAATGCAAAATTCTACATCAAGCTTCCAGAGTTTAAAAATTCATGAGGAAGTGGTGATTTAGGACTTCTTTTAAAGAAGGAGAAAATGTACAGAAAGACCAGACTGTGTGAGTGGTAGCGATTTATGGTTTATCTGCCCTCTTCTCATATGCACACTGAGTCATCAGTGTCCTGAGTTGCTGTTGGCATGAGATGAGCAGAGACTCCTTTAACATTACATCAGTAGTATAATTAGGAAGGAAAATTAAAATATTTGAAATATTACTAAAAATTGTCTTGCGACACACAGTGGTATTATTTGAAGTACTGATAGTTTTCTTGCATATAGAATCTGGAAACAGCTGTTTGCTGTTTGCTGTTTGTGAATGCTTGGTGAACCTAGTTCCCACCTCCATCCTCAAGGATTCAGAGAAAGAAGCCATGAACCCGTCCCAGATCCCAGACATGATGTTTCTGGCTATTAAGACTGAATATTGAACTTCAGGTAAGTGTGATTTGAAGTGGCAGGATTACATTGGGAAAGTAAAAGGGGGTTTTGTGGCAGTTTTTTTTCATGGCAGCTGTATGAAGCTGCTCAGAAGTGTGGAGTGATCGAAGTAGTCCCAGCAGAGATGGATTATTGGAAAAATGCAAGTGAGGTGGGCAAAGCTGCCTGATAGATTGCAAAACCATATGATTAATTATACTGATCACATGCATATGGCCCCCATATAAGTCATGTATATTTGTGCACAGAGATTTATCCTCCCCACCACCGTTTTTGTAGTAAAATTCTGAACAGTGAATTAGGAACAATACGATCAGATATAAAAGGATTTAGAACTGTTTGGGTGACTGGGCCAGCAGCTGGCAAATGCGGTTCACTGTGGAAAAATGTAAAATAATTAGTCTGGGAGCAAGAAACTAAAGGAAACGCAGTGTGTGCTGCAATGGAACAATCATTCAGCACACTGACTAGGAAAAGGATTTGAAGGTTATTGTGGAAAAATCATTGAAACCGTGAGGCTTATGCACAGCTGCAAGAAAGTAAGTTACTAGGTTGTATCAGAGGGATAAAATACAAAATAAGAGGTGATACAGTTACAGGAGTGTTAGGCTCCATCTGGAATACTGTATATAGTATTGGTCACCATGCCACACAAGAAATATATTGTCTGGGAAAGAGTGCAAAAGCAGTAACAAAGATGAATATTTTATGTGTAAAAGATTAGGGAAGATCATCTAGTAAAATAGATACATATGTCCTTTTCTCTGTGCAAGATTAAAAATTGGGAGTAATCTTAAAAATGGGGAATAGAAATGGACAACTTAGAACTGCATATTGAAAGTGATAAGAATCTGAAATAAATTATTATTTCAGAAAGTCTGTTGGAATACAAAATATACATAAATTCTATAGACTTCATGAAGAGAATTAAAGGGAATGATAAACAGAGATAAATCTGTGACTGAGGTTTTTAAATTTGAAGGCAGGCAGGTTAAGCTGTCTTACTTCCCTCTCCTCTTAAAGGTTTGCAACTTGCATAATCATAGTTTTAGACTTATGGCTTGTAACTAGGGAGGCAAAGCAGGGGCACATAGTTTTTATCTATAAATTATGCTTCTTTGTCTACTAAGACTGGTTGTAAGTACATTGGGGAGCACTCAAATTCTTCATGCTGTGTTTTAGGAATACTGTGTTCATTCTGCCAGTGCTTTTCTGTATTTCAGAGTTCTGCAACTAGAAGTTAGGGCTGCCCCATTAGTGCTTCTGTAATGCCATTTCAGGATAATGATGCACTTGAACAGTTTGCCACAGGTTTGGAAATGCTTTAGAGCATTTGCTGTTTTACCAATGCTGGTTATTCCATTAAAAGAATTGGGGAGAGAAAACCTAGCGTATTAAAAAATATGGCATTTAGGGTTTATGTAAGTGGTAAAATTATAGTTAACATGAAAAATATGCTAAAGCAGTTAAACTATTTTGAGTGATAAAACTCCCATTTTTTCAGGGTTCAGCACTTGGCTGGGTGGGATGCTTAGCTCTTAATGCCTAGCTAGCTGTTGCAGGAGCAGTAAGACAGCATGTGAATATATGAGCGATAACTCCATGGACTTCAGTCCTGTAGAGAAAATTGCTCCACAGATTTGAATTTAGCTATCTGCATCTTTGGATCTAAGCAAATGCAGTGGGTCACTGGACTGAAGTTTGAGAAAGCAAGTTGTCAAACCTGGGGTAATTTGTTCACTTCTTGGGGAAACCTTTTCTATTTTAATACCCTACTTTAAAAATTCTGGAGCTACTTGGTCCCAACTGCTTCTTCTCTATTGTCACACAGTTGAGGTGGTGAGTCTTCTGCTGTAGTCTTTGATGTGCTGGGGCCATTTCTTTCTCAAGACTTCTGTGGAGGTATGCAACAGAGCCCAGAACTCAGTATTTGGTGGTGTGATTCTACTTTTTAGGTAGATACTCATGAGCCTGGAATAGAATACCTCCCAGGGAGGTGCCCAGATTCCATATACATTAGATATACATTACCAACAGAGTGGAGGAGCTCAGAAGGAGAGTTATGAAGCCTGGGAGCTTTGTAGACAGCAGAATGAAAACAGTGTGAATGGTAGTGCTGCTTCTGCTGTTACCTCTGAATGGCAATTTAGTGCAAGTTGGAAGGTAGCTTTTCGTTAAAGCCTGTCACTGAGTGCTTGATGGTATTGTATTTGTGTGAAGGGCAGATGACTCTTTCTTGTCAGCTCCCAGTGACTTCCAGACCACCAGAATCTAATAGGTAACAGCATGGGTGTGCATGGTAAAAGAAATCTTGGGAGGGTTTGTGTGTCAGCAATAATCTGACCAGGATGTGACAGTGCCTCTTCACTCAGCTGGGGTGAAATGACATAGAACAGACACTGGTTTGCTTATGGCAAGGCAGATTTAGGTGGCTCCTGACAGCATGCAAAAGCAGAATGTGAAGGACTTCAAAATTAAATAGCAACCCTGATATCTTTGGTATAAAGGTCTTCTCTTAGTTTTTCCTTATAGGTCATGGCTTCTAGACACACCCAACACTTTCAGTTTTACTTCCATTTCTGTTTCCATCATCCAAGTCGCTAATAAAAATGTTGGTTAGAACAGAGTTTAGGGCATTTATGTGATGGCCCCTAAACTACCAGTTCAGTCCTCAAAGATACAGCCTTTCTGTATTTAATGCTGCCACAGACACAGACTGTCTTCATGACTGTATATGTCATGAAGAAGGTTCTCTGTGATGTTGTCACTGGTATCATAAGCAAGGTGTCACTTTTGCTGTAAAAAGCTGGTTGTGACTTTGCCATAGGCTGAGCAATGTGCTTCCCAGAGATGTTCCTCTGCCATGTCAGAAATCTGCTTTTAGTCAGCTGAACTGGAACATTCAACTATTTTACTGAACTGTCAGTAAAATAGTTTGTTGATGGGAAAAACTTGGTACTGCATGTTTAAGACAGTCTCGACAACCAGATCATATTTACAGTAGCTTTGTATATATACACATTTGATTTTAGAATCTATAATACAGTTAATATAAACAAAATTCCTCTTATGTTTTTTCCCTTATTTTTTAAACTAACAGCTTTTACTGTATGGATTTCTAAATATAGGGAGAATCACTTTAAAGCAGGTCATTAAAAACACTGTGAATTGCCAGAAACAAAGTCAAGCCAGTGATACCTTTTTTAATTACTTAGTATTTTTAAAGGTATGTAATGATGAGAAAGCAAGTCGAGCATAGTCTGAGAGGGAACTGTCTGCAACATCTGTAGGAGGCTCCACAAAAAGAGCAAACCAACTTTATTTGATTAAAAGCTGTAAATTTAAACAAAAAGAATTCAAGCATCTAGGGGAGGCAAAACAAAGATATTTATACACAGGTCTCCTTTGCCTTCTGAGTCCTTGCAAATGGGTCCTTGCTTTCAGCAAACTTGATGACTGAAAGACAGCAAGTTTTGCTTCTTTCCTGCTCAGTCTCAAGGAAAGTCTATCCAAAATGCCATACCCAGACCATTTGGCACTGCTCTGACCACAATTAGAAACATCTTTGGCCTACACAAAGATTTGAACCCTTCTGGGAACATACTATTCTATTCACGCTGTTGCAGGCTCAGTACTGAGTTAGAACTATTCCTTTAGAGTTACCCTGGTGAGTGTGTCCTGATAGTCCGCAGGGTAGTCAAAACCTTACAGAAGTTTGCCATAAAGTGGTACTGTGTGAGATTCATGCAACTTTACTCATCTACATTTACATGTCTTTACATACCTAACTGAGGAACCTTTCTTTAGGTCATGCTGGAATCAGTGGGAAGAAGTAGTCTCCTGCTGAGCCCTGCAGTTTAGATACCAGAAATATATTCTGTTATTAACACCCCTCACAATTAATGTTTGAATTCTGGGGAAAAATTCTATCCCAAAGATGCATTTTAAAATGTTAATCTTTAATAATAAAACCTGAATAAAATAAAACCTGATTTTCAGCCATATTGCTTTTGACCCACTTTTGATACCATAACTTCAGATTGTTTCCAGGAGCTAGAGAAGAGTGGCATACATAATCATTAGACTCCCGTCTGAAGAGCTTCAGATATTACCTTAAAAACAGTTTGGCAATCCTAAAACTGCTCTAGATGGATCAATGAGATCAATGAAGTGTGAGAAACTTTATCAGTCGTGAGTAAAACTATGTACAGTTTAATTTGAAATGTGCAGCTGCATTTTTGCAGAAAACAAAGTGTATAACAAGCACAATGCTTATATTCAGGTTGAAGTTAAAGCATTTTTTCCAGATATCGATTTACAGCTTAAGATAATGGATTTTGGCAGTGTGCAGAGCTATTAAGTAATGTTTATTAAAACGGATAAGAAACTACTTAAGAAGTGGCCTGTAAAAGAATTTTTAAAGGACTGGTTAGTGGAATAAAGAAATAGCATTTTCTCCTAGAAGTAAAGTTTTATGTCCCTGGATAAGTCATTAATGAAAAAGATTGTGGTGATGTCATCTTATTATTTAGTGCAGTTTATGAACTGATATGGAAACTGCACTTAAGAACTTTTTTCACATCTACTGTGAGACTGATGTGTGTTAAACATCTATGCTGGAGAGAGAAATAATCAATTATATTTAAGTTTGCCTCAGTCACAAAACTAGCATATAATTTGACATGACCTTGACATTCCCAGGGTCTAATATCCATTGTGCAATTCTTCAGAATAGGCAATAGATGTGTGAAACTCCATGCCAAAAGTCATTAGAGTAGCTAGAAGTTTTCATGGACTCAAGGAGGTGCTGGATAAGTGCCAGAAAGTGATATAACCAAGGGTTGTTAAATACATAGAAATCACATCCAGCTCAGGATGTCCCCAAACTCAAAATAGATTAATACTGAGAGAATATTTTTATTCCTTCCTAAGCATTTGCTTATGACCAGTACTTGAATTGATGCAGACGCACTGCTATTAGATTTTAAGTACGTCTGACATGTTCAGCTGCTCTAACCTTGCAGCCACAGACCAAAAGGAAAGAGAAAGAGTGTTGGATGAGGTGGACCTTTGGTCTGACCCAGCACAGTCATTCCTCCATTCTTCTGAGACCACCTCTGACCTAATTTAGGAAGATATTTAAATGTTTTCTAAATACTTTCAAGACAGGACTAGACACATGCATGAGTTCAGCTCTGAGCATGAGCTTAAGTATTACAGTGTATGTGTGCATTTATTTGTTTTTCTGAATGGAAATGCTTTTGAAATCTGCTGGCAAGTCAAAGCTATGGAGCACTACAGAGCCTTTGACAAAAGGGTACTAGGACACCTTTTCTGCAGTTAGAAGCAGGGTATCTGTGTAACTACTTTAAATGAATATGTCTCTTTGCAGTAAGGGGTGCCCTGGGACCCCATTTTTCGCTGCAGATGTTCCCCAAAGGCTGCCTGCCTAAATGCACATGAAGGCAAGGAGAATTTGAGCTTTATGGAGCCCATGTCCTAGATGCAGTAGTGTGTGCATTTCTCTTTCATTGACTTTCAAAACGAACAAGGTGTTTCCTAAGCACAGTGAGAACAACCCTGCAACTAGTTTCTACCTATCTCTCCACTGACTTCAGTGCTACAAATCCAGAATGAATCTGGTTTTTTGTGGTTGATGATTAGTACTAGCTAGAAATGAAGTCATCAGTTTGTGCTTTCAAACCGTTATAGTGGTGGCTAGTGAATCTTCTCCAGCAGGGCAGGGGAAAACTAACTTGCATTATTTTTAGTTACTACTGTAAACTTTTACAAATTGGCAGTCTGTCTTTGAAAGATGTACATGTGCCTGAAGTCTTAAGATGTCTGAAGTTGTTCATTTATTGAGAGAAAAGGGTTGGGCAAAGCATTCATTTGACTCAGTCTGGGTTTTACACAATTTCATCCTTCTTGAATTAAATGCCATAGTCAAACTATTTCACAAAAGAAGTCTGAAATAGTCTTAAAAACTTTGAAGAGGAGGAGAAGAGATGGAGTTTTAAACCTCCCAAAGAAATGTTATGGTTTGTGCTAATAGCACAATCTGCTTCCAAGAATATGACAGATTTGATAAATGAAGCAACACTGATAACCACCAAGGTCTTGAAGAAGAAAATCAGCAGATACTTGATGACCTGCTTAAATGGTACTACAACCTCTGCAAAAGCTGTTTAAGGTGCAGCCAGGATGGCTGAAAACAACTTTATCTCTGGTACAGAGGAATGTAGCACAGAGAAGTGAATGACCTACCAGGTACAGGGTTTTCCTAGATTCAGATGCTGCAGAGAAGAAAATTGTAGTGCTGTGTTGTGACCTTGCAGTCTCACTGAAGGTGCAGCAGTGATGGGCTTTGAAGGGAGGATTGAGAAAACATACTTGAACTTTCATTATAGAAGAAAAGTTCAAAATTAGAGAATGGAATTTATAAACACTGGTAAAAAATGAAGGGTCATTGCAACTCTGCTGTAATCAGGAATACACTGGTTTTACACTCTCTAATAGCTTCAATTAAAATAAATATTTGTCAGTGTTACTTTATTCACTGAGTTTCATACTGAATTCAACTTTTAGAATAACTCTTATTGAACAGACTGAATGGAAAAGGGATCTTTTGAATTTCTCTGATGTAAATCTAACATTCTGAACAGTCATCTCCTTCTGTCCCATTTAGAGGTAGTAAGACATTTGAATAAAGGAAATTCTAGATTTCTGAATTCTTGCTTCAAATATTTTGAATTGTGATTTTTTTAGAAATTAATGTTGATGAAAATGTTTAATTAGTAAATGGGAATATCAGAATTTAGATAAAACTTTCACTGTGGTTTCTACTTTTCTGAACAAGTTGCACACCAGGACTGTTTTAGCTGTTTCTTTTCATCCAGTCTTTCCGTGTGTAATTTCTGCGTCAAATGGAAATGCTTTAGAAGAAAAATTCTGCATAGGTAGAAAGTTTAAAAAAATAAGCAAGTCTATGAAAAATATGCCTGGTCATTGGAAAATATAGTGTGTTTTAGGACATTCAGGTTTTACACATGACATTGTCACAAGATCAGTGACTCCTACAGAAAACAAATCATTTGTTTAGAAGGGAAGTCAGCAGCTTTATGGAGAAATAAATATAATTTTACAACTTAATTACAGTATAAACATTTCTTGTGCTTGCAGTGACTTTGTTGTTATTGTTGTATTAATCTTACAGGACATATGGATATTTGTTTCAGTACCTCCTGGGACCTGCTAAATCCTCTGAGCATAGCTCTGACCACTTTTCTAAAGAGCTTAACTTGTAAGCCATTTTTCATCTGTGTGACAAACCATTTAATAAATAAAGAGAAAAGAAAAAAAAGACAGAAAGGGAAGCTTTAAAGCAATTTATTTTCTTTCCTCTATGTGTTGTTACTCTCTGATTAATTTGCCATTGTGAAAGTTTTAACTAATGGTGTTACTTCACTGAAATAAAGTGAAGAATTTCACACTTCCCAGATGCTGTTGAATGCTTTGGGAGGGTTGGTGGTGGTAGTCTTTTCTATGGCAACCTAATCAGTTAACTCCCCATCACTTATGGCACCTTTTTAAGTACCAGGCTCTCTGAGAACTGAGAAGATATCTTGGTGTATCATAGCTAATAATATAATGGGGATTAAAGTCTGATAGACTTTTCGTTGAGTAAAAAGTATACCCTGACATTCAGTTAAGTTTCTTTTGTTTTCAACTTGGTTGGAACCTGGAGTATATCTGTCTTTTTCTCTCTTTTTTTTTTTTTTTTCAGTTTGTATGTGTCTTTATCTTAGAAAATTTTGTTATAATTTCCATACACATACACACACACACTTCCAGGAAGTTTTCAAGCTTCTGAGGGAACAGTAATGTGATTAGCTCTGTAATGGTCACATTATCACAGAAAGGAATTTTGCCACTTTCTGAACATGGTTTTCCTGTCTTTCCAGCAATCTGCCACATCTAGGATTCTTAGATTTTATTTTTTTTTTCCTTAAGGGAATAGTATGTTTTGAGTATTGCCTACTGTTTGGGCACTTCTTTATTTTGAACAGTGATTTTTTTGTTTGTTTTTATTTTCAGAATATTTGTAACAAATCCTTATGTAGTTGAATGACCTCTTCTATTTTGTGGTGTTTTCATTTAATTTTTGTTGTGGGTTTGGGTATTTTTGTTTGTTTGTTTTTTTATTTTGGAAAAACCCCAACAAACCACAAACTATAAAATTCCTAATTCCTTTAGCAATAAATGTTTTTATGCCACTTTGCTCTATAAAGCCATCCTAATACTGCAACTGGTATGTTCACTGTTATAATGTACAGTGACCTGTAATACTACTAAATACAAGTGTGAATTAAAACAAAAGCCTTAAAGCACCACCTTGAAGATCTTGCTTTTCATAAAAAATAAATTAAGGGCTCCTGTCTCAGTTGAGCAATGGTCAACAGAACTTTTTTCCAGCAGTCATTGTATTTTTGTACTGAGTTTTCTGTATGTCAAAGCCTTCCAAAAGGGAAACACTGACATTTGGATAAATTAATAACAACTACAAGTTTCTTTTAAAGTATTTGCAGACTGACTAACTAGAAGCACTCATTTACAGAAACTGGTGTCAATTAGCACACATGATTCTTGCATATTTAAGATTCTGATTTTTTTTTTTTTTTAATTCTCTGATAGTGTCATTTGTAAGCCTTATGGAGGCGTCTGGTTTGAGTTGTATTTACTCTTCCATACGGAAACATAGTTCTTAGTCCAGGATGATGAAGTCCCAGGATATTTCTGCTTTGTCTATGCTTGTCTGTGGTAGGGAAGTAGTTGTAAGTCCATAGGTTCTGCGGCTGCGCAGTTGGTTTTGATCAGTGCTGTGTTCGCCTGGTTGGCAACTGCAGCACTGCGTGTGTTTCTTGTAATGCTGTCCCAGTGTTGTGGTGAAACTTCCCTGGCAAGGCAAGTCCAAAGTACCTTGGTAAAAAATTAACAGAACTTGCATTTTAATTTACTAGGCACGCAGTGTGTTTCAGGGAGCAATAAAACAATCTAAGGCTCTTCTACATCTCCTCTTATGGATGGCACCGTTCCTTCAGCCACTGTTTAAAACATTTTTGGATGTGCAAACACGTTAAGAATACTGCTTAAACAAGATTGGTATTCTGAAACGTTGTTTCGGAATCATGCCAGTGACAATCTTCTCTGATGACAGAGAGGCAGTTTCTTTCCCAGTGTTTCCCTTGAAGCATATGATGCACTGTCTGTAAGATACCATGCTGGCGTAATGGCTTTTCAGGAATGCTTTTGGCACATTGCTGCAAACATAGGGGGTACAGAACTATTGAAATTGTATGTAATCATTGACAGAGGCACTTAGAAGCTGTTTTAAAAAAGTTGTGAGACAAATTCTGGTATATTTTTGTTTGTTTGTTTGTTTTGCTTTTTTCCTCCAATTATCACTAAACTCCCTACTATCTTAATTCCCATACCATTGTATTTACCACTTCTTTCTCAGCCCTTAAGTAGATTAGGTGAGCCATCTTCTTTCTAGTCTCTCTTATTCATACATGGACGTGGATATACTTAAATATACACAACCATTAAATGCCAACAGGATACATCTGTTTAATTACAAAAGAAAATGAAATCTTGAAAACTTAACCACTTCGGAGTTTATTATGTACCTTGACTGTCTTTCATACTGCTGCATCAAGTCTAGCTCCCTTATCCTCGGTGTTTCATCACTTTAAATTTCTTTTGAGCCTGTTCTACTTACCTTGCCTATTGGAAAGTCACTTCCCCTTTTTGTCATCTTCTCCTAATCTCAGTTTTGAACATGCATTCCTTTATGTTCTTCTGCTTAGGTCAGTCTACTGCATCTACCATTAAACAGTTTATTTTTTCCTTTAAATTCTTTCATGGAAACAGTGAATCCAGAATTAATTTGTCTTCTTGTTCAGAACAAAAGCTGATCTAGCATTCAATCACTTGCTATTAAAGCTGTTAACTTTTTCCCTGTCTGTACAGTTGTTACAGGGCCAAGCACTACAACAGTAAAAACCTTTTAAAGCTATAAAGTATCAGGTAAATACGTGGCACCATGCAGTTGGCATCAGTCAGACTGAAAAAATTCCCACGGTTTGAAGCTGCACTTCTCAAACTCAGGCAAATACAGTCCCATTTTGAAAGGCGTGCAGTTAAAGCTGAACCCCATGTAATAAATGGGTTATCTCTTGAGGCAGTTCAGAACAGATGAAGTAGAGCTACTATCTGAGTTACTCAAACAAAGCAAGAAGTTATTTGAAAGGGCATATGGTTTCTTTCTACAGCACAAGCACGCTTAAGGGGTAAACTCCTATTAACTTGAAAATCCTAAAGATCTGCAAGCTCAGGGTAAACAAAATCAGATGGATTAGAGCCTTTCCCAGCTCCTCCTGAGAAGGTGTGCTGAGAGACACTCCATACATCATTTGAATTGAGAATGGGGAGATAAAATAAAGATATGGCAATTCAAAACAAGCTTTACCAACATGTTCAGGGGAGTGCTTTCTGCCCCTCTGTTCCTCTCTCGTGAGACCCCTCCTGGAGTACTGCACCCAGCTCTGGGGCCTCCAATGTACATGGACCTGCAGGAGTGACTCTGGTGGAAGGCCACAAAGATGATCAGTGGGCAGGAGCAACTCTGCGATGAAGCAGCCTTCCAGTACCTAAAGGGGGGCTACACAAAAGCTGGAGAGGATTTTTTTAAAGGGGCATGTGACAAGGGGTAATGGTTTCAAAGTGAAAGAGGGCAGGTTTAGATTGCATATTAGGAACAAGTTCTTTACTGTGAGGGTGGTGAGGCACTGGCACCTGTTGCATATAAGTTGTGGGTGCCCCATCTCTGGAGGTGTTCAAGACCCGGTTGGATGGGCATTTGAGCAACCTGATCTCGTTGGCAGGGGGTTTGAAACTAGGTGGTGTTTAACATCCCTTCCAACCCAATCCATTCTATATAATTCTATGATTCTATGATTTTAGAGGCAAATAGTTAAGCACCATGTATTGTTTACTCATTTGCACATAGTATCTTTCAAAAATATCTAGCTTGTCTTACTTCTAGACATAAATGTATTTGTGTCTTCACATTTTAACTGCACTTTAATGTGCAGTGATTGACTGAAAAAGGTCAGTGAGAAGTAGGTATAACACATTTTTCACTTGAGTCCACTGACAGTTAAATACAATAGCAGTGTGATGAGCTTTCCCAGAAAGCCATTCGAACACATTTATGGGTATGTGCCTTTGAGGCATCAGTGTGGTCCCCCTGCCACTCTGTATGTATTTAGTACTTCTGCACCAGTGTGTTCAAGTGCTATGTCAGCCTCAGTAGGGGAATGTGTAAGTAGGGCGGTGTGATAACTTGCAAGTAGATGTGAAAATGTATGGTTTGTTAAATGAACTGATTCCCTGGCTTATTAGAGCTTGGGCACCTTATCTGCCTTCGTTATGTTCTGTTAGGAGAAATGTGGTAGCTTTCTACTTCGTTTTAAGCTTATGTTTAAAAACAAGCTGTGCCAAGGCTGAAATTTCTAGAACTAAGTGCTGAAATTAAAAACACTTATAAACTGAGACCGTTTTCTGTATTATTCTCATATTTGAGTTAATTCTCTATCTGTATGGGTTCTCATAACAGTAGAAGATCTGCTCTGTATGCACAGTTTAGTCAGAACTCAGTGAAATACAAAGAGTGGGAGAGAAAAATTAAAACCAAAAACATCAGAGGTTTATGTACAAGTAAACTGTTCAGCTGCTGTTTCAAACATAACCCTTACTAATTAGTATCAGCACAGCAGAACTGACTGAGCAGCTATTTGAAAGAAAGAAGGGGAGTGGCAGCTGTTAGTGCATAGAAAGGGCTTCATCTGATTTTTGAGTATTTACATCAGCAGCATTAAGAGCAGCCAGATATAAGGCTTTTTCATTCTGCGCTTTTCCTTATTTTGGCAGTCTCTTCTGTGTCTCAAAAGTAGCTCCTGAGAAGATATTTAAGCTTTTACCCTTTTCATATTTAGGCATTTCAAGACTGTTGGAATATTTAGTAATGTTGTTTATTTAGTTTCACATTGCTAAACAGTCATTCAAATACTTAGAACTTATTTCCAGAGAAATAAGTTTGTATAAGTTCAGTGCTTTTTTTCCCCTGGCTTACTTTATGTCTAGGCTGGCAGTTTGGTCTGCAAGGTCAGAAAATATGACATTGAAAAATATAATACAGATCAATTTACTTCATGAGAACATTTTGGTTCTAATTTTATGTCTTTAATGTGATGTTTGTTTTGTCTGGCGCATTTGATCAAGACTGGGCATAATACAAGGCTCGCTTTTTTATTGTGAAAGCACAAACTACTTTTGCACATACACAAGCTTTCTTAAATATTACAATCTTAAATGTTAGCTTTCTCTAAGTCACATATTTCTATCAAATGCATTTCTTGTCAAAAGTCTTTTTACCTATCAATTTTTGCATCGTATGAAACTTTCAAACCTTGAGTTCTGAGCATTATCCTCTGCATGTTCAGCATGCATACTGGGTACATTAACATGTGCAGCGGGGTTTGAGGTCAAGTTGCGTTTTCTGTTATTTTGATCATTTTGAATTGGATTGAGTTGAAACTGAGATACAATAATGACACTAGTTAACTGTAAAGTTTTCATCCCTCTTACAGAATTTGATATAGAGTTTCTAAATTCTTCTGTAGATCTAGTGTGAATTAATGGATCCAAACCTAAGGCTCCCAGGGAGCCTGCTGGCACCAACTGGATTTTAATTACATCCCACACATTGGTTTAGTTATTCTTGTAGCAGGTAAAATGAGTGGTACGAGTTAATTCTTCCAGATTAAAGAAAGGAAGAAAAAAAAAAACATTGAGCCTCTTTTCAGACAAGGAAAAAGAAATTTTAAAATAGCTTAATTTTAATTTTTCCTGAGGGAAAGGGAAAGTGAAAGAAGGTCTGTAGATGATGGAAGAAAGGATACAAAGAGGCAAAGTAAGTAGATTATATGAAAAGGAATAGAGTGAAGAAAGAAAAATTATATTGGAAATATTAACTGGAAAGTGCATTCTATTTTAAAAGCATAAAAAATAAGATGGAAAACATGAAAGCCACAAGCACATCAAAATACCAAATTCTGTGCAAAGGGAGAAAAAGTCAAATGAATGAAAGGGGAAGACAGAATTTGAAATTGAAGGGAGAGGTAAATGTATGTGCTATTTTAAGTCATTTCAGACTAATAATCAGCAGTAAATATTTGAGTTTGTACACAAGGACTTAGATTTTTAATGGGTGAAGAATTAGTGTTACCAAAAATCACATCACATTGATCAGCAGTGTTACTAAAACCACAGGTAAGGATTATTGAGGTTTTATTTATGTCACTCTTCATTTTTATTTAATGTATTTTTTAAAGAAGTTCAAAGATACAATAGATGTAAGAGTTTTATTTGACTTAAGTTTGCTGTTTTTTGTGCCAAAAAAATCAAAGCCAAATATTTGAATGAATTCTTTAACAACATCTTAAATTAAGAGACCGATAAATAGATTCATTATATCAACCCGAAAATTAATTCTGTGAAGTAATGTTGTTACCCTTAGGCATTGCAGGAAGCCAAGAAGGAAAACAGAGTCTTTGGTAATGCTTGTAGACGCCAGTGTCTGGTCAGCCACTGATCCCATGCCATGTCAACTGCAGAGCAAAACACTTGAATCCTTTTAGAGCCCTTTTGATGTCATTCAATTCTAATTTACCATCAACTATTATAGCTTTACCATGGACATTGTGAAATTGGCGTTGGAGGCTTCACATAAAACCATAAAGGCAACTAAATTCCACGTTAAAGCTGAAACTTCATTCTCAGTTCACATGGTTGTGGGGATGCTGTGGAGCATGTGGGAGCACGCAGCATTTGGAGACCTGGTTGGACCCACACACAGGATAACAAGTTAAGAATGGAATTTCAGCCCAAGCGTTACCGTTCATGCCACATAGATAGCCCTTTGTGGTTTGATTTCTTCTTGTATGGCGCTGTTAAAGACAGAAATAAGCCCAAGTCAATCTCAGGGTTATTTTAAATTATGCTTACAAGAATCTTGTGGGAGCAATAGTAATAGATTCTTCTCATCCATTGCCTCTCCAAAATTTGACTTTTTGTATCCAGCTTGCTTTGAATTTCCACTCTTGGAAACCGCTGAGATGTTAGATTACAGATACCTTAATATGTGAAGTTCAGCCTTAAATACATAATTGTTTCCTGCAGTATACTTGTCTTTACTCGAAAGTCATTTTGTGGAATACAATTAGAGAGCAAAACTCTGCTTTTTGCCCAATACATGCATTTTTATGAGCAAAATGAGCTTTGACAGTGTTTTTAGAAATGTCAGGAATGTCAAATATTTTTTATCTGACGACCTCTTTGGATGACTCAGGAAAAAGTACTTGGAAATTAGTCAGGATTTAATTGAAGTGGGAAGGATACTGAATTGTTGAGAGAGCTTGCTCTTCTATACACACTTTAGATTGGTACTTCAAAAGAAGATCAATCTTATGTGATTGAATCAGCCTTTTCTTCAAAACGCAATTTTTATTTAATCTTTGTTTAGGCATTTCGAATAGTGAATAGAATAGTTATTCACTCATTTATCTCTTCTGGGAACAAATGGGAGTTTTGCTTCTAATCTTTTTTCAAAACTTTAGAGCTCTCTACTTCTGCCCATGTATTTCCATCGTTTACCAATTGTCGTTGGTGGGTCTGGCATCCCTGCTTTGCTGAAGCCTTGGAGACATTTGTATCGGTGAAGAAAACAACAGTGAAGGAGAGGGAGGGATGCAGCTTTTAAAAGAGTTTGTAGCTGTTCTAGCTGAGCTTGTGCTCATGTCCAGAGGGGTCAGAGTGCTCTTTGCAGATGCCGAGTTTCTCACACAGTGGCAGGATGTCAGGAATTTTGCAAGAGCTTTTAAAATGAAGTAGGAGATGGCACAGCTGCCACATTTCATCCTGTAAGGTTTTCTTTTCTTATTTGTGCTAGTATTTGAAGCTGACTTTCATAAGAAGTTACCCAAGGCTGTTTTGCAAATCAGGGATTCTAGTTTCACAAAAAGAAAAGGTTTGATGAATCCACAGTCACACATGATTGTAATTCTGATGGGAGTACATTCTTTTTCAAATACAAGGCACTCTTCAGAGTTAATATGTGAATTTGTACCAATCAATTTCAGTTAAAATCGTGGATTGCTGAAATTCAGTGCTTTGATATCAGTTAAAATCAAGTTTAGCTCTAGACAGTATTCAGAAAATACTGCAAGACTTAAAAAACTTGAAAACCCAGTTGGTTTGAAGATGTTGTAGGATTAACTTTTTACTTCTTGTCTGAACTTTTTTATTTTGTATTTGTGCAGAAAGATTGCCTTTCATTCCATAATTTTAGTTAAAGGACAACTGTGAAGCAATTTTCCATTTTCTTTTTAAATTTGCCATCAGGCAAAAATTGCTCATGTTACTCTGAGAAGGAGATGATTTTAATAAGAATGCTGCATGTTAATACCCAGCAGCTATGAACTATTCATTTGATATTTGCAGCGTTTGTTAAGTCTTGTTAACTAAGCAATTACAGAGTCACTTGTCCCTCAAAGTTTTAAAAAGAATAAATCTAAAGTTCCTGCTATATTAGACTTATTTTTCAGCAGTGTTTTCCAGAACACACAGGTCTGAACAGCAGCAGTGCACTTGTGTTCTAGGCCATGATGAAGCTCCATACTGTGTAAGAAGCTTAAGACAGTGACTGTGGTACGAAATGGTTCTATCTAAACCAAAGGAAATCTTGGCTTCATATACTTAGAAGTAGCCCTCATTTTTCTGGTGTATCAGAATATGACTGTTTTAAATCTTAATTGTGAGTATTTGGGGTTTTTCTTATTGTTGGTTCTCTCTCCCCCTTCACTGAAACCCAAGGTTTGAGGGAAATAAACATGCGACAAGGGGAAACTAAAATTGACTATCACAAGGCGCTTGTATCCTATCATGCAGTGAAGTATTTTGACAAGTCCTTAATGCTAACACAGGGGTGCCAGGCATGGGATTAAATGGCAAGTTGAAGCCTTCATAGAATTATAATTAAGTATAATATATTATGATAGTTGTTGTTCCACAATTAATGTTCAAATACACACAGTGTGTGTTCTGACTTTTAGAGTTTCTTGTTTTCCTGTTTCCTGTTGTCAGTTACTGTCTCTGAAATCCTAAAATGTAAACATCTCTGTTTCACTGTGTCTGTGTCCTCTTGCTGCCAGTAAGTGCTGTTACTACTTGTAGAGCTGTCAACTTGAATGATTTTGATCCTGAGTCTCTCAATATTTAAGGGTGGAGTTGGAAGGTTTCTGTTTGCTTGACTAGTTGAATCTTTGGGTTTAGTGATATGATCTTTGGCTCTTTTGTTGGTATTTTCATTGCTTTTCCCATTTTTCTGACTTCTCTCAAAGATAGGCCCATATTTAAACTAGAACATCATTATTCTCCCATTTTAGGAGTTGCTCCACAACTTGATAATTAACTTCAGGAGTGGATCATTTGCACAAAAACAGAGCTCATTTCAGCCTTTGCTGAGCTAGTCACTAACCTGAAAAAATACTATTTGCTCTTTGGTGGGTTTAGTTTTTTAGTTGAGTTAGTGAGCTGAATTTGTCTCAGCGAGAGTCCAAGTAGCAGAGCTGGCAAACAAGGAGGAACAGGACCATATAGCCAAGAGCAGGGAAGTGGGAAGCAGGGGGACTCTTTGGTGACAGCAAGCCATTAATTTGGCTCAGCTGTGTTGTTAAAGCATGCTCTCAATGAAGCCAAAAAATACTTTGTATGTTGTATAAGCATACCATTCATTAAGACTGTGTCATAAAAGCTTTAATTCCTGGTAGCCTCTTGTTGTGGCTACCCACAAAATATTGAGTTTAATCAAGATTGGGTATAGGATTCTTCCTATTTACAGCTTTGGTCTACAAATGCAACAATCTTTCTGCATGGATTTTTTTTCTTTTTCAGAAGGAAGATGTCATTCATGCAGAAATGGATGAAAGGCTGTCTCTTCGAAAGCACCGCTTCATGCATTTTGCATCATTGGAATATGAAGGAGAATATTACATGACACCAAGAGATTTCTTGTTCTCAGTAATGTTTGATCAAGTTGAACGTAAGTTGTTTTGTCGTCATTGTATTTGTGAAGGAAAAGAAACTTGCAGGTTCCCTTAGAGATGTAATTTGCAAATCACTGGGATAAAGTCCTCTGTCTTACATAAATCAGCAGAAGCCAATTTATAAATGTTGCCCATATGAATTCTCACAGACACCACTACCCTTTTCACAAGCAAAGTAAGGCTGATGATTTAGAAATCTGGTGACTTGATGGTGACATTTCTACATAATTTACGTGTCTGATCAGTATGTAGTTCCTCAGTTACTTACATGCCACAGAAAATAGAATGTTATCTGTCTATCCACTTCACCAGTACTGTGAAAAGGCCACTCTGTGACCTTTTTTCGTAGAAGAAACAGTGATGGGAGTGAGTTGAATGAGAGTAATGAAGCACGGAGTTCAGTTCTAGGTTTTTGGTTTCAAATCTCCTTTGGTTTATACAAAACCTAGTTAAGAACAAACCAAAATTGCATGCGTATTTTTAAAAAAGTACTCTTAAAAGCATGCTTTCTGAAAAGATAGGAACAGCACACAACTAAAAAGTGCACATGTTATTATCCTCCTTTTTTCCTGGTTTTCTGTCCTCATTAAGAGTGCCCCATTCCTTAAGCTTCTTTTGTCTTTCTATCATTTTCTCTTATTTCCATAATAATCTTTTTTAAATTATATATGGGGGGTTTTTTCTCCTCAGAAATTTTGGGGTTTACAGTTTTTCTAAGATTTTGTTTGTTTGTTTGTTTAGAAAGGTTTAAGTTGTCCAAGTTCTAGAGAGGATTGTCACTTAGAGGACAAATATTCTATTAGTAAATTTGCTGAGGGAAAGAGGGAGAAATCTCAGCTTTAGTAATTGTTTGCTGCAATCTGCACATACCAACCAGAGAGCAGGTTGTTTAGCAAAAGCCATTCATACTCTGGGATGCTCTGCCCACCTACCAGCAAATGTCATAGTGACTTGGGGGTATTGAACAGGAAATGCAGAAGGGAATTCAAGGTACTGTGGAAAGGCTTGAGAGACAGGAAGAAAGAAGGAGACCTGAGTGCACTTTGAGTCAAGCATATGAAAAACCTAGGACAGAACAAAGTTCACTGAGCTTCAAGTGGTCAAAGAATAAGACACAAGTATCTGTAATAAAAAAAGTTTTCCTGTGTCTGCCAAAAATCTATAGGTGATAAGGATACATGGATTCACTGCTGACATACAGCTTCTAATATTACACGAAGCTGCATATAAATCCTTAGAAGGACTTTATGACCTTGAAAGTTATGAAGATTTTCAGAATACCCTATTTTTTAATGTATGGGTGTTAGAGTTCTTTCCCCTTCAAAACTTAAATCATGAAGTTAAAAACCTAGAAGGGATTTTATTTTGAGTTTTCCAATATGAAAGACAGTGAACAGAGAAATTTTTAGTTTTGAAGGTGTAGATTTCAGAAAGTTATCTCTGAAAACAAGGTTGGACAAATAAGTGTTTTCCAGTCTTAGCAGTTTATACATATTAACTAGTTACTCCAACTATAATAGCACACATGCAGGTTTTTAATGAAGTGGTATGTTGTAATATTTATTTGTAATGCAGCCAAGTTAATTTCAGTTGCTTTGCTAATATGAGTAGGAAACAGCATTAAACAGAAATTAATAAATAATGACAAGAAGAAAAGTCTTTACAGTAATGCATATTTAGCATTTCAAATTGAGGTCAGGCTTATAGCAATAGCATCATAGATGATCAATAGAAAAGTGTTAATGCTTGTATCTAATGCTCCTAAACATTTTTTTAAACATCATTGGTGTGGATTCTTTGGCCAGCAGCATAAACACAATGGTAAGCAGTTCTCTTGAAGTCATATTGCTTGGGATTTCAGGTTTTCATGTAACTGCAAACAGACATAGAATTTGATAGCAGGGGAAAATGGCATTTGCAGTATTTTAAAGGCAGTGGTTTGTTCTTTGTGTTTGGAAGAGTTTCATGTGAGGATAATAAACAGACCTATGTCAGGTGTCTGTCCTGGTGTATTCAGAGTAGACCAAGATAGTGAACTTCATAGTGAAGCAGCCATTATTTTTGGAAACTTTCTGCTTATAGGATAAAAATATTTTTCTTTCACCCTGAACAGTGCCTGTAGAAAGGAAAACAGGCATGCCACCACGTATCCTAGAAAGCCCTTCACTTACTGCATACTTAGGTGCAATTTTACCATGTGATCCTGCATACAATTGGTGAGTCTTATAACGCTGAACTTCAAGCTGTAATGATTTGGTTATTCTCTACCTATTTTTGATTAATTGCTAATAAGTAAAAAAAAAAAAACTCCCAGAAGAATTTGAAGCACTTTGGCAGTAAACATTTGGTTTCATTAATACTTACTTGGAGTTTGCCAGTGCTGTTTATAGTAATGTGAAGAGCTTGGGACTGTTCTAAAGTTTTGTTTCTGCTGTCTTTTTTTACAGACAATATGCAGAAGAAACATATGACCAGCCTCACAAGCAATTTAGTTGTGTACACCAAAAAAATATTACTGAGGTTGATCATGACATTCTGTTGCTTTTTTCTGTTCAGAGATAAACACTCCCAAAAGGGAAAAAGGCAAGCGAAAAGGGGGATGAGAAGCAGTTATGGGTTTGAGAATAGGGGTTCTTGACCAAAAGCCTTGTTGTTTTTTCCTCATGAGTAGTTGTCATTGGAGAATTACTTTGAAATCTCCTGATAGTTTTTAAACATAATTGAATTTAGTAGAAAGTAAATGTGGTATTGTGCAAAACAGATGAGTTGGTGCTAGATGAAAAGTGTTGGCATTAGAAAATACAAAAATATTTTAACTATGTCTAAATTGTCAAGTGAATTCTTGTACACAGTTGGGTGGAATTTATTTCTGAAGCAAAAATCTTAGGCGTGCCTTTTGACAAGGTTGCAAAACATGCAATAAATTTTTATTTATTATAGAACGCTTTACCAGATAAGAAAACAGATGAACTGTACTGCAAATATATCAACTGTCATTCAACCAAAGTGGTCTTGAACCCTATTTGATAGACCTTGGTCCACTACCTCTGCTCATTTTTTTCCTGGTGCATGGGTTTCTCTGTTACTTATTTCCTTTAGGGTAGGCCAAAAGTTGTGAAATATTGGCATTCCTCTTGATTAAATCACACCTTCAAAGTTATTTACTGACAGAGTGATAATGAAGAAAAATATTTACAGTACTGCCATCTAAGGAGAATGAGCTGATAACAAGTGCAATTTCCTGACAGACTTATTTTGTTCTGCATATTGACAAAGCAAAGAGCTCTATAAAGGAGTAAAGACACTGTCCAAAAAAAACTTGCTTGCATTTAGAGGCAGCGTTTTACACTGAGTTACTTTCTGAATATTTGCCTAATTCTACTGCTGTTAGTTATTTCATGGAAGGAAGCAGCCACCTCTTTATAAACTGTGGCAAACAGTAAATGAGATGTGGTAGCGTGGCACAGCATTTGTGCCAGTACCAAACACCTACAACAGCATTTTGTACTAGTTGGTGCAGTCCATACTAAATGCACCATCAGGATTTTTGGATTCGTGGCTATGTGCCATGTAATCTTGTGTTAAAACAATGTTACCACAGGGATGTGTGGTAACACTGCAAAATCAGCCAAGTTCTTCTGGGTAATCTGTGGGATGTTCCTGTAAACCGTCATACCTGATGCAATGATAGTTTAATGTAAAAGTGTTCTCTGTTACTCTTCTTATTGTGATGTAAAAATATTTCACAAAGTGTAGTAATATCTAATAAGAATACTATGAATTTGTGTTGCATCAGAAATTCTAGCATTTTTAAGGTAACAGGTATGGGAAGGATAAGACTCAGCTGACTTACACTGAATTTTCATTGCAATGCAGGAGTACTTTTGAGAGACCATTCATGTAAAACTTGTGTCTTAAGCAGCTGTGCATACTTAGGTTCATATTCCAGATTAGACAGCTAGTGTTAGAACTTCTCCATGGAAATACCATCTCTGATGTGTTGTTGTTGTAGAATATATAAGAAAATCTGTGTTAATTTTTGAAAAGGACTACAAGTTCAAGAGTCCTTTAGAAAATGAAGATTTTGCAGTACATTGGATCCGAATGGTGTTTATGTTCATTTTTTTCTGGAGAAGATTATTCTTTTTCCAAGTAGAAGACAAACCTTCAGATTAGCTCATCTGATAACAATTGATACCTCGTAAATAAAGATCTTGATCTGTCTGTATAAACTCAGTCCAGATTTAATGTATCACAGCATCTTCACTCATTCAGCTGCAGTAAAACAGATTTTCCTATGTTCTACAGCACCAGGGTGCCAGAGGCAGTATTTCCATGGCAGAGTCCTAACTGTCAGTGGGTATCAGTGTGTTGTAAGTCTGCTGGGAGAATTTGTTCTAGTTGATTAAGCTTTTTGCAAAAACATGGTTGGTGCAAAGTTGTGGTATGTTTGCAGGCCTGATATGATGTGTGGCTTCATCTTGTCACAGCATCAGCATGGTCATGACTGTGAGTGAATCTGAGGAAAGGATATAGTGCAAGGCTACAGTGGCTAGAAAATTGAGTTCTCCATTGTCCTTAGTTGAGGACAATGCTGGTGCAGTTGGTGGTGTTTGGAGAGCCAAGAGGGACCAATCAGTAGATTAGCATTTCAGAACAAACTGAGTCAGTATTTTTATTTCTGGATCTTGAATTTTTTGCTTCTAGTGGGAGTTCAGATGCCTATATTTCAATGTCTTCATTTTGACCTGAATTTTTTATGTAATAACTAATCAGACTGATATGAGCTGTGCATCAGTGTCAGATCTACAATTTAGGATTCAGAGTCAAAGAATAAGATTTAAGCTTGTCTAAGTGGTGAAGCTCCATATGGGAAGTGAGGATTGACATGTTATACAGGGAGCCATTGATACTGCTGGGAACTGAATTCAATCCTCTTGAATTGCTAATGTGCTAACAAAGAAATTGTTTTCTTTCTCTTTCTGCATTTAGTGTTTTTTCACTGCAGATATGTTGTTGCACAAATCCTCCAAATACATTAGAGAACTCTACAAGCTGGGGTATGCAGGACAGAAATGCCCCTTTGCCTAGTGCTAGATGGAAGGTAAAGTGAAGCTAAACCAAAGAGGCAACATGATGGTTTAAGGTCATTATATGAATCTCTTCTGAATTTTAGAAAATTTTTAAAAATAAGCCATTTCCAGCCAAAGCTTCTTAGTCATTGTTGTTTATTCATTTCTTAAAGTGGTATTATGAGGGAAGAAAAATAATGTTTCTGTTAAGGGATTTGCAGACACAAGCAACGATAAACATTGATAGCTGAAAATTTCTGCTTGTAACCATTCCATACTGTGAATTTTTCATCTTCAACTATCCTTCATCACCCAAATAGCATTCCTATCACAACCCTATGAAAGTCTTCAAATTATTGTATACATATGAGCTTTCACTTTCCCTTAAGTGTCCAAATACAACAATAAAATTGATGTTCTGGATAAAATGTACCTCAGACAATTGTTGGTAAATAGATAAGCTGAATAAGAGTTTTTTCGTTTCTCCTTTTGTCCTCAGGAATAACACGTTAACACTGATAACTTAGTTACACAGGCTTTGTGATGCAACACTGATGATCTTCATGGGATTGGTTTATCTAAAAATAAATTTGGCAGTAAATAGTTTTTTATCTAGAAATATGTCCGAAATTCCTGTAATCTTGATAATGTGCATTTATGTCTGGACATAAGCTTTGTTGCGAAATCAAAATAAGCACTAATGCATTTTTATAGTGATTGCATCACAAGGTACTATGTAACAGTATCAGAGATGGGATTCTTGAGGGGAAATGGAGTCTTGCTCACCACAGCATTCAAGCCAGGCTGATGTTTTGGTGTATTAACCACTGGCCACTCACCAACTTATTTGTTTGCTCTCGTTTCTCAGAAAAATTTATTAGGTTGAGAAAAATAGCAGACGATAAATAGCTGCAAGAGGAGCTGCCCTGAGAGCAGAGGCGTTAGGCGAGAGCTGCCTTCCAGCGTGATAGCCCCTGCAGCTGCACCAGCAAGGAGCCATGCATGGTCTGGTGGGAGAGCAGGAGAAAGGATTGAGCAGTGGTGTGTTCAGTGGAAAGGAGAAAAATCATTTAAGAAGAAGCATGTTTTAGCATATCATTGCACAGGGGAAAGATGTCCTTTTTCTTTCTCCAGTTCCATTTCTATGCCTTCAATGATGTTTTGAGACAGTGCTGAAGGTACCTGAGATACATTCCTTGTACAGTCAAATAGGAGAATACATTTTTGATCCTTAAAATTATACTGACATTGTATTAATTGCATTCGTATTTTTGTGGTTATGTCTGTGTGCAACCACAGTTAGGTTACAATAAGCTTGTTGCTTTGTTGTGACTGATTCCTATTTTTCCCTTTGTGGCATTGCTGACTGGCTGAAGAGTGATGCAGAATCAGAGTTCTTATCTCGATTGACTGCAGTGTGTACTGATTAGGTAAAAATTTGGCAAAATGTTCTGTTTTGAACATTACTAGCTATTTTGCTTTCTGAAAAACAGTTGTCAATGAGAAGATATATTACAGCTTCTCAGTGAATGAAAGACATTTTTAAAAACTCACCCCAAAAATAATACTGATAGTAAAACTGATCAGGCTTCAGCAGAGTTGAGAGCAAGAGGCAAGCAGTCTCACTGCACATCTTGAAGGATTTAGTTATTTAAAGTGTGAAAGTTATTGGTTATTTAATGGCATCTGAATGGAAAACAGGTTTCTTGAAACAAATGAAAATGTGTTGTGCACATACAGAATACTTGTAGTGCAAGTAATGGAAAGATCTGGTTATTAATAACAGGAGTCTGCTTGTTGTATAAACATCATCTGCCTTAGAATTTCAGAAGTCTTGCAACAGTTTCTGCCTTAGTGAAGTATTTCAGTTTTGTGACATACAACTATAATATTTAAAATACCTAGCAGAGAAGTGACTTTTTTAATACATATGGGCAAATTTCAAGAGCTCATAAAATCATTCTTGGTATCTGAATATTTTTCCTATTTGTAAAGATGTTTTTATTTTTGTAGAACTCCACACACCATTTCAACTACTTTTATAACATACTGTCAACATATCACAGAAAATATCTCTGGGATTTGTTCTGCCATGGGTTCTAAATACTTTTTGACTGATTACTTCAGCTTTTTTTTTTTTAATAAATTCAGTGGAACTTAATCAGTTCTGAAACATCCTGCTTAGCTAACAATTAAGTCTTAACAGATGTAGCGTGAAAATCAGACTCAGTGCATTTTTTTCACTCTTAAATATATTTTAATTTCTTGCAACATATATTCTTAACACAGGCAGCTATTGGTTTGTACCTAAGTACAATCTGTTTTTAAAATTCCTTGGTTTGCATTCAGATATTTAAGAACTGATGAGGATCTGGCAGAGCCGTGGTGGAGGATAGCAGGTGCCAGGAGTGCAGGTCAGGTTCCTGCCAAAATGTAGCATGAGTTCTAGCCTCACATTTCCAGTTGTTTGTAACTCTTTTGGTAGCAATGGTTCTGTGCTTTTCCTTAGGCCAATGCTGAATTTTTATTATATTAGTCATATGATTTATCGTTTTTTGGGTAATCTTGATATAGGCTATTTTTTCCCCTGCTTGTTCTCATAAGAAATGTTACAAATGTCTAAGGTAGAACCATGGAGTATCAATCACTTTCCTTCTAGGGAGTAGCAACAGGCAAGGTGTGCAGCCTGCTTTGGTAGGTGAGAGGAGCTGTCCTTACTTGCCAAACAGCTGGGGTCTCCAGGGGCACCTTTGAGAAGTTCCATTTCTCCCTGTTTGGAAAACACTGGCATCGATTCCCTAAGGGAGAAACTAGCCAGGTTATGCTCTGTTTTTCACTCCACAGCCTTGCACCTGCAGTGGGTTATAGCACAGATCGTGCTCAGTAGCCTTTCTCATTTGCTGTGAAACAAAAGCAAATACAGAGTTCAAAGACTTTTTTCCATGTGTTAAACACACGGATTCCTCTTGTAGAGCCACCTGCTTATATGGCAGTGCCCTCCCTTGGGCTTACCAGCTTCGTTATTGCAGAGGAGAATACAGATGAGAACCAACTGTTAGTAATCAAATCAATCTTCCAGTGTTGTCTGGTCCATCAGAGAGCTTGAGTCCTCACACCACCATTCATAATGCTGGCAAGCACCTGGTCATTCTGCTGGTTATGTCTTTTGTTAAATATCTTTCCTCTCAGACCTGGAAAAGGCTGAAAGTGTAAGGATTTTTCAGACATAGCTAACAGAAGATGCAGCATATTCCAACAAATCCTGCCTTGGTTCTTACCAGACAAAAAGCAGTTCAACTTTTCTACTAGATCCAAATGCATCCTACTTGGCCATTCTTGTTTTTTCTAGCTGCTTTTTTCAGCTGATCAGTATACATAAAATGCCAGTGTCCAGGGACTTTGTTCACCAAGAGCTGCGACCTTACCTGGCTTAATAAAAATTTAAAAATGGGCTTCTTGCATGGAATTTAAATAGAACACATTGCCAAGGCAGCTACCTTTTGCTGTTGTTTAGTTTGTTTCAGTTGTTTTTCAGAAGAGCTAATGTTTGAAGTCTTCAAAATGATACAGCTCTTTTTCTCAGGCGTCAGCCCTCTTTTCAAGTCTTGAATGTGTGTCCTTTGTGCCAATACCTCCAATACTACTGGAATGACTGAGACAGTAAAATCTTTCTGCTGCATTGGTATTGGCAAGTGCTTAGTAAGCTATGTATCGCACCGGAGAAACTACCAGTTCCAGAAAAGAGAGGACTTTTCTCTTTTTTTGTTCCTTTCCAAATGTTTTTTTCTTTCATTTTTGTTTCTCCTGGGGAAGGAGTGCGCATATTTGTGTGTGTCACCCACACCCTGACGATAGCAATTATTTCTTCTCTGTGGATTTGTTGGTGTTGAGAATGTGAGAGCTTACTTCTGTTTCACTGTCAATGTCTCGGGAGAAAATACAAGACCTAATGCTCAAAAATTTCATCTGCTTCTCTGGCTTTCTTCAAGTTGGCTAAAGAGAAACATTTTTTGTGATATGTATGGTGGTAAAGGCAGTCTCTGCTGCTGAAAAAGTAAGAGGGGCTTTTAAACCAGTATGGTCATTTTAAAAGTACAGTGGGCAACATAAATGACTCTACACTTTCACTAGAAGAAAGCTGTCTATTGTTTGCTTTTCATTGCACCAACTCTGAGAACTGTAAAAAGCCTACTTAAAATTTGATTCACGTTTCATTTCAATCTCTTTCCTCTGCAGCTAAAATAAATGCTCATTTCAAGAGGACAATTGCTATTACTTATGTCCAGTATTGCTGTAAAAAGGAAAAAGGATATCTGATTGGTCGTACCACTGTAAGAACACTTTTATTTATTGCCACAGCTCACCTAAGTTAACATGTAATATTTTGTAATATATTTTTATGGATTTATATCCTCTGCTAGGGGGATACTTCACAGCTTAGGACTTGTCTTTAGCATTTCACAGTGTGTCAAAATTTATCATATATATTCTAAAAATCAGCTCCTATTTTAGCAGTTTACAAACTTAAAATATAGACCTCTTACACATTTTTTTCATACTCAATTTAAAATCATTTTTAACCACTGCTTATATTGGAAAACAGTGACACAACATCTCTGCTGTTACTTAAAAACTCTTCTGACATCAAACCTAAAATCAGTCACTATCTGTTTAAACCCTCTTGCTCTCATGCTAACATTTCCCATTACCTAAAATAGTGGTTTTTTTTTTCCTTTGGAACCTTAGTCCTGTGATACATTATAGGTAATTAATTTCCCACTCAGCACTGGACTTGTTAAGTTAAGCAAACCTGAGTTTATTTTTACCTCCTCTGACTGGGTGAGACCATCCATTCCACTGCTGCATTTAGGTATCTTTATTCCATGCTTCCATGCTTTTCTGAGTCTGATTTCTCTTTGTAAAGCCAGCATCATTCCCTGGCTCACAGCACAGTCCACTAGCAATCCCTGTGGCTAAGGGGTGGAACAAGGATTGAAGTCAGGAACTTCTTAAATTAATACTGTTGCTGAAACATCTGAATGTCAAACTACAGCTTCAGTCAAGGAGAAAAATGGTACAAAGCAATGCTCACTAGAGCAAAATGCTGAAATGCGTTTCTCCTATGCTCCACTCGCAGTGACTACATGCAGAACAGCTTCTGGCACTACAGGTGCTTTGGTCTTCATTTGTACCTCCATGTGTCTGCCAGGCTGAAGGTACTGTGGTGGAGCAGATTATTTTCTTAGGTGAGGACATTTTTTACATAACCATGGTATTGTGATTAAAAGAGAAAAAGAGATCTGGCAAAGAATGGCCTTTTAGAAGGTTATGTACAGCCAAGGGCCTGATGCCCCCAGGTAATGTACACCTTTGCAGGGATACAGGAAAAATTCTTCATTTTTTCAGTCCACAAAATTGCTCTTCGAGGAGCAGTTTTGTCAGAGAAGCTGAGGATGGCAGAAAGTAGATAGCACAAGAACAGTTGGAGGCAGTGGACACAGAAGCACAGTATAACTGAAGGCTGCTACAAGTTAAATAAAACGTTAGTGGGAATTTTGATGTGAAGTGTATTTATGCATTTGGATTTGCCTTCTCCATTACATTTACTGAATAAATATTTCCGTTCTATTTCTGTCTTGACCTATTACAGTGTTTCCTCTAGTGCTTAAAAAGATCAGAATTCTTCAGAAAATTAGAATGTAAAATAAAAGCCAGGGTAAAGCCAAATGTCTTTCTTAGGTTTGCTTCATCAGATTATTTGAATTCAGGGGAGAAAGGTTTTTTTTCTAAGGAAATAAGACAATTCTAGAAAATAATAACTTACTTTTTTTTAAAGAAACTCTTGATCTTCTTTGTCTAGATTTTTTTTTTCTTTCTGAAAGATTTTTTTCTTCATTATGTGAGGAGTTTGAAGTCAAAGGGTCAAGTGATGGCTTATCTTTTCTTCTCTTACTCAGTCTCCAGAGCTCACTCCTTAGAGTAAAGGAGGTGTTCTAGCTGGCGCACAAGGCTTTCTTTTCTACTGCTGTGGAAGGGCTGATGGATATCATATGTGTAATTTATTTTTAAATTTAGTATTAGCAGCATTTTTTTTCTCTAAGTTACAAATTAACCAAACTCTTTTGGCCACTGCAATAAGGTATGATTAACATCTGTTTTTAAGCTCTTCTGTGATTTCTCTTTACTTTAGTTCTTGCCAGTCTTAAGACCCTGCTCCTCTCCCCTTTACCACCTTATCTGATGAATAAAGACAGTGTCTCAAATTAGTTTCATGTAACAGTCTTCATTCTGATGGTCTGAGAAATTAACCAAAACTAGATCTCTTCATTAAGCTTTTTATGTGGCAAAAATAGGTTAAACCTTTCTTAGCTTAAAAAAACAGGAGCATCATGTTATCATTTACGTACCCTTGGAGCCCCTGCTGTAGGAAAACTTCCCAAACATCTGTTAATTGCTAGGTGGCAGATGTTAATGATGTATAAACAAGTCAGACTCAGCAGGGGCTGTTACTGGTTTGTTCAGAGCTTCTGTACGTGCTAATAACAGAATGAGCTAATCTTAGAAGTGGAAAGAAACTCCTGGCTCATATAAAGATAAAAGTGAGAATGACGTGGACCATCAACTGAAGGAAAGCAAGTCAGCCACTGAAAGGCACTCTGAATAAAAGGGAAGGAAGAAGGAATCAAAAACTAGAATTTGGGATAATGCTTGAATCTGGAGAGTTACAGAAAATTAAGTACGACTGTGCAGGATCAGTAAATGCCCAAAGCAGTAGACAGAGTCTTCTGTAGGAAAATTCCCAAACATGGTTTTTGGAATGTCCATATCTTCTCACGATGGCAATTGGAAAGAGTAATGTCATCACTGGGGTGTCATCTGCATTAAAATGGCCTTCCTAAAATTTTCATGTAAGGTTGAATTTCAGAGCCTTATAAAGGGAGAAGGTTCCTTCTGGAAATTCTGACATGACAGTATTAGTTTAATTCAACTCTGAATAGCAATTCTCTTTATCACTTCATTCTTGTAATCTCCAGGAATCAAAAATATCTGAAGTGCTACAATACTGCATCTATGCCAAAAGTCTCTTCCTTTAAAATAGCACCTTTATTATTTTCTTCTTTTTTCTTTACTTTCTTACACTGATTCACTATCACTAATGGGAATTAGTTGCAATTATTAATATTCTGCTGAAAAAGAAAGTGATGCATTAGGTTCTGCTGGACTAGACATCTGATAATTCAGTTCATCCTTTTAATAAAACTAATTGCAAAATGGATATTTTTCCTTTGGTGAGTGTTTATTAACCCTTTTCTTTCAATGGACGATGCCAGCAGAGTTTGGGAAGGTGAAGAACAGATGGATAATTTCATCAATTGCAAAAATACAAGATTTTGGAGTAAAACTATAGACTAATAGCAAGTGGGTCCAAAACAACCTTGTGTACTTTCTTTTTTTTATGTTTGTCATATGTTTTAGAAGTTCCACTTACCCACATTCAATCCATGGTAAATAATTTACTAAAGCATTTCCAAATTTCTAGTTAGGAGAATGATTTCATCCTCTTTTTGTCCTCTAATGCAAATGTATTTGTTATCTGCTGACAGCGGAGGTGAATAGGAGCTAGTGTTGTAACTAGCCCAGTCACCCCATGCAGTAACTGAACACCATCTAGTGGGTATTCACTTAATCCTTTAATTCCTAAGCAGAAGTTATATTGGTTATAATTTACAAAATAATTGTTCTGTAAACTCAAAACCAATGCCCTCAGACAACTAGTCACTGTAAATTGCATGTCTAATGGGTCTTACGTTGTAGAAGAGAAGCATAGTAAGGTTTTGGTGTTAATTGTGCTCTGGACAGCAAGACAAAATGCCCCAGACCTTGAGCTTAAACACACAACTCCCATTAATTAAATTACCAACATAGAATTTTTTCCTTTCAGTAAAATGCCCCAATTCACTGTTAAGTCCAGTACTTAGTGATCTCATATCTAGACAAATAAGGCAAAAATGCTGTCTTATCTTTCATAGGTTGTCAGTGAGAATTGAAGCCAGGGTAAAGCCTTCAACTGCTTAAGAATGTTGTTGCCTTTGATATAAGCGAGGGAGGGAAATCCTAAAACTCCATACAAAACCTACCAACTATTGCATGTATTTGATGTTAATGTATGTTACAAAAGCACATAAACTGATATTTTCTCATTGGAAAGATTGGTCAGGTGACTGTATTAAATTAGAGAAATGTCTTTTATTTATAACCCTTCAAAAACAAACGTCTGCAAATCCAAAGGAACATGGTCTTGGGCAAGCTACCCTGACTAGCCTTGCTTTGAGCTTTTTCATGTTGTCATCATGAGAAGATAAGGACATTCTAATCACCGCAATAACCTCCAGAGCTCCATTCCAACTTTCCACTAATCTGTGAATGAGGTAATTTCCCTTAACCTTGGGGGAGCCCCACTTCATGGGTCTTCCCACAAGCTTCTCTGAAACTCCTTAGACCATCTTTCACAGTCACCAAAAAGGTGCTGTTTGTGCTGTATTCACTAGAATGTTACCGCTGGGAAACAAATAAGAGCAGTAAGATGTTGGAAAGCATGTGTTTACTCTGAATTTGCGTCAGAATTACATCTGACGCAAATTCTAGATGTTTGATGGAAGGAGAATGAAACATCATTAGAATAGTGCAGCAATAGAAATCAGGCATCCTGCTGTTGAGATTTCCAGATTTCTCAACAGCAGTACAGAAGGACTTCAGCCACCTCTCTCTCTCTCTCTCATCTTTTTTTCTTCCAAAGGTCAGACTAGGCATTGCTGGCATATGATGAATGAAAGTTTCCAAAACTAGTGTTTCTCGCACAATTCCATTGTACTTTTCCAGTCAGCTATCACCTCCTTGAACCCTTTTTGCCATCTTTCTAAGACTTTTTACTATATGTTGCTGTAGTGGAAGTAAATTAATCTTTTTAAAAAAATACAAAACATAACAAAAAAGAAAGCATTAATGATGGTGTAAATAATTTTGATATGTGACAGGGTGAAACAGGACAAAAAGCGAGCTACTATATAAACCACATCTAAGTAGCTATTTATATTTACAGCACTCTTGAGAACCGACTCAATTTATGTGAAATGTCAGTGCTCCTGGTTACTTACCCACTGCAGTAATTTAAATTGCCTAGATGCACTAATATGTCAGCTATTTACTGCTTGGACACAACTACTATAAATGTCCTATATCTGAAAAGAATTACAGTAATGGCGCTTCATTTTTCTTGCTAATACCACTAATAAATTCAATTTTTTCACAAAATATTTCCAGTTTTAATTTTTTAAATGTATCAAAATATTAGATATTGGGGTTTTTTTTCTGATCCACTAGGAATAAGCAGTATCAACAGTATCCTGAAGTCTGTACTTGGATGAGAAAGTTTAAGAAGCAGCAAACTATTTCATAAACAAAACAGTTGAAATAATATCACTTAGGTGATCTGCCTAGTGGATGAAAGGCTGTGGATGTTGTCTACCTGGACTTTAGTAAATCTTTTTTACACCACTTCCCTCAGCATTCTCCTGGAGAAACTGGCTGCTCATAGCTTGGATGGGTGCACTGTTCACCGAGTAAAAATGTCTGTATGGCCTTGAGAGTGGTGGTGAATGGAGTTACATCCAGCTGGCAGCCAGTCACTAGTGGTGTTCCCCAGGGCTCAGTATTTGGGACAGTCCTGATTAGTATCTTTATTGATGATCTGGACAACGGGATTGAGTGCACCCTCCGTCAGTTTGCAGATGACATCAAGTTGGGCGGGAATGTTGATCTTTTGGAAGACAGGAAGGCTCTACAGAGGGATCTGGACAGGCTGGATCCATGGGCTAAGGCCAGTTGTATGAGGTCCAATAGTGCTGGGTCCCACACTTGGGTCACAACAACCCCGTGCAGTGCTACAGGCTCAGGGAAGAGTGGCTCAAAAGCTGCCCAGTGGAAAACGATCTGGTGTGCTGGTCGACAGTGGCTGAACGTGATCCAGCCGTGTGCCCATGTGGCCAAGAAGGCCAATGGCATCCTGGCCTATATCAGCAGTAGTGTGGCCAGCAGTGTGGCCATGGCAGTGATTGTCCTCCTGTACTCGGCACTGGTGAGGCCACACCTCAAGTACTGTGTTCAGTTTTGGGCCCCTCACTTCAAGGAAGACACTGAGGTGCTGGAGTGTGACCAGAGAAGGGCAACAAAGCTGGGAAAGGGTTTGGAGCATAAGTCTTATTCGGAGCGGCTGAGGGAACTGGAGTTGTTTAGCCTGGAGGAAAGGAGGCTTGGGGGGAACTTATCACTCTGTACAGCTACCAAAAGAGGGTTGTAGTGAGGTGGAGGTTGGTCTTTTCTCCCAGGTTACAAGTGACAGGACAAAAGGAAATGGCCTCAAGTTGCACCTGGGGAGGTCTAGATTGGATATTGGGAAAAAATTCTTCACTAAAAGAGTGGCATTGGAACAAGCTACTCGGGGAAGTGGTGAAATCACCACCCCTGCAATTGTTCAAAAGGCACATGGATGTGGCACTTGGGGATATAGTTTAGTTAACACAGCTTGGCAGTGCTGTGTTAACGGTTGGACTTGACAATCTTAGAGGTCTTTTCCAGCCTTAGTGATTCTATTGTCTTTTGAACCCAAATTATGGAATCTTAGAATCGTTTAGGTTAGAAAATATTTTTAAAATCATGAAGTCCAACCATTAACATAATACTGCCAAGTTCACCACTAAACCATGTTCCTAAGCAACACATCTACATGTCTTTTAAATACCTACAGGGATGGTGACTCCAGCACTTCCCCGGGCAGCCTGTTCCAATGCCTGACAACCCTTTCAGTGAAGAAATTTTTCCTAATATGCAATCTAAACCTCCCCTGGTGTAACTTAAGGCCATTTTCCAAACTACAGTTTAGTATTAACACTATCTGTTGAATGTGTGAACATGTATTTGTGTGCACATAAACTGATGAGGTAATGCATGAGCAAAAGTCTGTTGGGAGCAATAGGACAAAGTAGTTGACTCACGTGATTATTTCTGGCATTGTTATCCGTAATTCTTGCATGTTGGAGCATTCATTACATATCAAAGAACAATAAACCATACAGTTGCTTCATTTATTTTGACATAGTCTGAAATTATTTGTAGTTCCTGCTTAGGGGATAAATTGCATCAAAGCAAAAGTGTGAAAAAGGTGGTCCTCTCTGGCACATGCCCTCTTTTTCCTTATTCCAGGGTCAGTAAGGTAGCTTTATGCTAATGATAAATTCCCACACAGAGGATGAATTCCTCACCTGGCACCTCAATTATGTTTGCCAACAAGAGTCCAATTTGCAATAAGCAATGTTTAATATTCTTGTGCTTAGTCCTTAACAGGTTTGGGGGAATTTTTTTACATTTTGTAAGATGCATGTGAAAAGTAACAGTTTGTCATAACAGGCAAGATCTTCAGAATTCAAATTATAAAGGAATTAGCTGAATGAGACAATAGGGATAGTTGCTACAGTGGCAATGGTGGTTTTATATTGAGCACATAAACTTAAATCAGGTTTTACACAGTGAGATAAGAATTTCTGATTCTTTTAAGATGTTGACCTTTTCTTTCTTCGTTTTGATTGTGGGATGATTGATTTGCACACAATTTCATTCTGAATCCAAATTAATCTCTGCTTACAATTAAGATACAGTTTTCTCAAGTTGTGTATGCAGTCAGATTTTTACCTGTGTCATTTCATTGTTGGTGTTCTTATCCTACTTTATTTGTTCTTCTGTACTTATCTTCCCTAACCATAAAGTAGATTATAGAACCCTTAGGCCAGGGATCCTGACTTCTAACACTGCCTGGTAAAGAAACTGAATTAAACCTCTAGTGCTATGAGGCTATCATAATAGTTTACCTTCATCTGTTAGTACTTTAACCTAGCATGTGCTGCTACACTGTAGTGTTTAAAAAACTAGTCTTTGTTAGCAACAGGAGATGATGACTTAAAGCAGAGGGATGCTACAGTTATCATAGCTTCTTTATTTTAGAGTAGGAGTCTTCTTGAAGGCATAGGCTAGATGAGACTGACTCAAACCTAATAATAGGAATTCTTTCTTGAGTTGAGGCTCTGCCTGCCTGCTATGCAGATTCAGGAAATGCCATCTATCCCGAAAGTTTGAACTGCATAATGTTCTTTGTAAATTGGCAGGAATTGTTCTCCACCCTTCTGGTCTCAGAAGCATGTATTATGAATACAGCTACTTCCAGATAATCTTAATTGTCCTTTATAAGACTTTATTGCTCCAATTATGCAGCCACTCACTCTCCCTCTTAAACTGTAGTAAACTTTGCTCTTGTGTCTGATTAAGTTCTTACTAAAACAGAATACATGCCTTAGCATTGGGCTGATAGATAGGAGGTTAGAAAAAACAGATTACAGAAAGAACTAATACAGAAAGCAGTATGAGTTATCTGGTTGCATGCAAAAGAACTCACTTGCTCAATTTAGATACATAAAAGTTGAATGTCAGGTCAGAGCAGGTGATTGTATTATTTCTTTAAAGATAATGAAACAGGTAAGTCTCAGGCCTGGATTGGACACCTGTCTCAACCTGGAATAAATTGTCCTGCTCTGTCAGTTTCTCTCCCTTGAGTATAAAGGGAGCCTGGGGTCATTAGTCAGAGTGAGGTTTGTAGACAGAGATCTTTTATTAGACCAGTTGCTCTAAGCTGGAAAAATTAGACAAGCTTTTGGGCATATGAGCTTTCCTCCTCTGAAATAGGAGCAGCAGATTTCAAAGTTAATTATAAACCCTTTTCTGCGTATGTCCTTACAACATCATAGTTACAGCAAAGCACCATAGAGATCACTAACTCGGATTTAGGCATCTACTTTTTAGACATCTAAATGAAGCCAGAGGAATCAAGCATGAGGTGCTTATTTGGGAGCTTGAGGACATGATTTCACATGACACATTCTTCCTCAGGGTGCTTCCTGCAGTCATGAGCTGTGCACCAGCCCAGAGGACAGGCTCTGGAGCATTTTCCCAGCTCTCCTGCTGGGAAAATGCTCATCTGCGATTGTGCTCTGTGCTTGGCTTCTTGCTGCTTGTGTGTTACACATGAAGTCTTAACTCGCATCACATGCTCCTTGTGCAGCCAAAGGCTGCCATTACACGCCTGTTAGACTTTTCCAGTCATTTGGAAGAAGTAACTTTCTGTATGCTGTATATCACTGCAGGACAAGTCTTGTGGTAAGATTGGAAGCTTGAACACATTCTCAGCTTTTCCTTATCTGCAGTTTGGATATGTTATGAGAAAGAGAGCAGATCTAGGGTTATGTCACTTTCTCTCGATAATACCTAAGATGAAATTGTTGCCCTGCTTTCCCTGCCATCCCCACAGACTCCTGCCATAGTTCCAATGAGGACTAAGCTGCTCAAAAACTTTGTAGTGGGCACCACAGCATCTGCTTTTACCCTGGTGCCTTTGCTTATTTTGGGAACTCCTTGCACCGCTGGTGACTCGGTGCCACGGTCTCTTTAACAGGTTTTGAAAACTTGCTAATCTTAATTTTTTAGTCTGTTTCAGTTTCCTAAAAGACTGTGTCATCCTTTGATGTTTTTTCCCTGCATCAGCATCCCACCCTTTTTACCCGGGGCTGCCTGACTCACTGAGAAACCTCCTGATATTGACTTGCTCTGATGCAACTGCTCTTCTGAAATGGAGATTTGCCAGCGCTGGCCTTGGCCCAGCACTGTGTATTTCTTGTTTCCTCAGAGGAATGATTGCTTTAAATAAAGAAGGACAGATGCAAAGCTTGTTTTGTAAAGCATATCAGAAGCTTCTATTACTGCAAATTGCCTTTTCCACTGGGCATACTTGAACTATAATTCAGGTGGTTCAATTCACTAATTCATGTGATTGAAATGACTTTTATCAATTATCTTTCAATGGAGCAATGCACTAGTTCAGTAAAAGCTTTCTAGCTGAAGTGGATTCTTAATTCATTTAAATTGCATGCTCATTTATTATTCATATACTGGTTTGCCAGGAGCTATCATAGCAATCTGACCACTTCGTTTGTCATGCTTTCAAAAAGCCTTAATTTTTTTTGTTATCCTTGATTTATCTCTGATATCACCAATATTTCAAAAGGAGGCCTTAAAGAATTAATTACTAGCTTGAACTTTTGCCTTTTATTGGTTTCATTAGCACTAAGTACTTTATAAATGCATAGAAGAGCTTTAAAGAATGAGAATGAGAATAAGGTGGGTAAAAAAAGGACACCTTGTTAGTATAAGGTACTTGTCCAGTATCATTAAAATTATCTGAGAGAGAGCTGAGAATGAAATACAAGCTATTGAATTTCAATGATCTTGTATTTCAGGCTAATTTGAGCAAAAATTTTAATGGCATCTCCCCAAGGAAATCAGCATACGCAATTCTTATCTCACCCAGCTCAGTGGTGCAGGATTCTTAGAGTTCAGCTTGCATGAAGGCTGGCAGCCAGTTAAAACGAAGAAATAAAAATTCTTGTTCCCATGGCAGGCAAGGCTGCAGGGTGGGCTCTGCTGTGAAGGCCACAGCATGAGCTGCACACAGTGGGGTTGGTTTTTAAAATGCCCTGATCCTCAGATTACAACTGTGCTGAAATCCCATCCAGCTTAAAAGGTTCGTTTCACTCATCATTTTGCAGAATGAGAGTTTGTTTGAATTGTGCATATACTTAATGCTATTCTCATCATAATTTTTCATGAAAAAACAAATGGTTTTATACTACCCCAGTATGACCTTGAACTTGCCAAACTTCAGTAAAGGTAGCAACAATTGCTATCTAAAATTAAAAAGCTGGGAAGTCTTTTTGGTTTTAGTTTTTGTCTGTTTGTCATTGTGTCTGTTTGAAATGAAGTTGAAAGGAGATCCTTATCAAACCATCTCAGTGACTGCTGATAAAAGGGATAGGAGTTTGTTGTCCTCCTAGGAAAGCATACCTATTTTATACTGTTCTCATTTGAAGTTAAGGCTATGGAGAAAGATTGATTCAAATTTTAATTTCTATATCACAAAAATAAAGGAATCTTGCAGACACGTAAAAGTATGTTTTCTTGCAGGTGGTAGTAACTACTTTTGCTTTGACACTTGATTATTTTTGTTATAATCGTTGATCTTAGTGATTTTGTTCATTCTTTGAATCTAAATGTCTTTTGTCAGATCTAAGCCTTTCCTTAGCTGTACAGGTGTAAATAGGTGTTACTGAGTGCAAGTGGGTACTTGTTTAATTCAGCTATTTCCTAACATTAATCCTAACATTGATGTCAGGTCCATTCTACATCTTAGTGTAAAAAAAGATAGATGAGGGAAACGCTTCTATTGTAAGAAACGCATGTGACAAAATATCCAGGTTTGCCAAGGGCAAATTAAGGCTGACGGATATGCTCTTGGTGGTGTTTTCTTAATTACAGTTGTCAACTAACTTTCTTGGCTAACAGCACAGAATTTGTGTGCTTTTAAGTAGACTTGGTTTTCATTCACCTTAAAAAGCTAAAATGCCTTTTTGTTCATGAAAGGTGTGTCTGTACCTCATTGTTTCATAGGTACGCTATAAATGGTGAAAATTAGATGATGGCATCTGTAAAATATGTAGAGACCCTTGAAAATACTCAATGTCCTTTAAACCAGAATTCCATCATCATGGCAGTTCAGGGGGGGAAGGTTGTTTTTCTTCTCATTCACTCAAATTCAAAACAAAAGAATTCCAGGTTTCTTTTTTTGATACCAAGATGAGACTGTTACTGCTATAAACAAGTTTTCTAATATGTCATTAATTTACCTATTAGTAAGGATCTATTAATGTCAAAGAATAAAACTATAGAAAATTGCATCATGCAGATCTTTTACTTAATAGATTAAATAGTTCCTAATAATTATGTCTGTTATCTGTATTCCTCAGAGAGACACTTAGATCCTGATGTATTTGTAGTCGTGTAAGGAATGACAACACCAAGATTTAATTCATAAAAAGGAAGAGGCACTTTTGTTGTTCAGTGTACAGACTGGCTAAGAAAACTGTTAATGCCTTTGCAGTGCATCTTCTGCAAAGAGGAGTTAACCTTCTCCTAATTATTGTAGACAATGCCTTAAGAGACCTGATTCCTCAGAGGGCTGCACATTTGATATTAATAGAGCTTTCTGTGTTGGTGTTTAAAGAGATCTCACTGTTAGGAAGTAAATAAATGGAGAGAATAATCACTAAGAGCTAAATTAGTATTCAAGGAATATAATGAGTGCTACAATAAAATTAGCTGATGTTTTCAAATGAAAATTGAGATTTTGAGTCTTCACAGATGATTTTATTTGGTGACAGTACCAATAAAATGTAACTGGATTCAATTCTTAGAAAATATTCAAATAATTATTGCTGGAAACTTATTCTACAGTTTAAATTATTGCACTATTATGGGATTGTATTCTAATACTTTAGACAAATGGCAGTGTGAAAAATAATACTACTGTCCCAAGTGTCAGGGTGTTTTTTCCAAAAAATTCCTATCCTAGCAGTTCACATTCATGCTGACATCTGTATGCCATTTTCATTTGACTAGGTTATTAAATATTTTGATTTTGAAGCCCATGTGAGAAGAGCAACATTAAAAGACTCCACATTTATTACTCTGATGTATTTACTGCTTTGAAAAGTAGAAATGTCTTTGTTCATCTCTCAATCTGTCCCTTTCCATCCTGCCTTTTTTCCTCTCTTATTGTAGCAGCTGCCCCTTGTCCAGTCAGTCGTGGCAGGGGCCAACTGACCCTGGTTCTACCTCTCACCACGTCCTGGGATGATATGACTGTCCTCTCCCTCTTCTGCCACTGAGCAAAGGCTTCCTTTCCTCCACTATTTCTTTCACCCATGCACCAGTAGTGCAAGCACCTCTGTATTGTTGTTACTGTCTTTTCACTTCTGAAAGAGGTCAGTCGACATGTCAGTATCTGAAACATCCTCTGGAGGTGACTGGCTGGATGTAAGAGGACAGATGTTGATGGCTGCCACAGCCATTTGTGTGAGCTCCAGGCGGTTGCATTTGTGACTGCTGGCTGGTGAAAAGAGAGTCCATATGTCTACAACAGATTTTCCTTCCATTGCTTAATTTTTATCAAGATACAGTAATTCTCATTGAGAATATGTTCTTCCCCAGTAACCGGGTAGCTGAAGAGTTTCAGAGTTATTGTGCTGAATGCAACACAAAGAAGAGAAGCACAAACTTACCAAATGTAGAGCCTCACAAACTTGGCCAAGTAGTGTCTCATCTGTAGCTCCCAGTTCTTTCTCCTTACCTTGCATCAATTATCCATGCCTCTGCTGTTCCAGCTCGCAGAGTTCAGCTTATCTTCCTTTGTCATCCTCCTGGATGCTGGGAAAAGGCTACTCCCCAGTACACTGCTGTGGTAGCAGGTGCCATCCCAGATGTGATGTTCTTGGGGTCACCAGGAGAATGAAATGAGTGGAGCTGCTCTTAACCAAATAAGGGTGTATGGCTGGCTTCAGTACAGACAGCAAGTACAAAGAGCATGTACAGTGAAAAACATTGCAAGGTGGCTTTTCCTTTTTTTCTTTCAGATACTGTTTTTTGCAGACCTACAGCCTGATTCATTCCCTCCTGTAAGGCTGGTCACTCACTATCTGGGTCTCCCAGAGCCAAAGGAACTGCTGTAGTTTAGTTCCACATTGAAATGGGGCAACATTTCAAAGCTGAGATCTAAATAACTTAATTTGCTAAATAACCATTCTTTAAAATGCTCTGCAGCAGTAAACGGTGTTAGATGTAACTGTGGTGTTACATCACACTGCTCAGGACTCAGCCTTACTGGATATAGTGATTGTTGCTTGTTCTCAGACTCTGTTATTGATCTGACTTCTTTTGTCTCAAATGAGGCTAAGTAGAGGACTTCGTACATTGTTTGAGTTAGAGGGTATCTACCTATGTAGCTTTATATATGTGTGTGTATATGGGTGTAAATATATGTACAAGCAGTGCACGAAAATGTAGTCATCCACAGTGACAGGTGGTACTGGCAACACCTGTTGCTGGGGTCACTCAACACTCCAGTATTAAACCCCTAATTTTAGTTGCTTATAACTTTTGTCAAAGTTAAACATTTGTGTTGAAATGTTATGTGCCAGGTGTCTGCCTTAGGCTGATTTGGGGGAGGGGGTGTGGGGAGAGGAATTTTTTAGCAAAACTGTTACTGCCAGTTCAAAGAGCAGAGGCCAGGGCACAGTGGTTTGCCTGTGCTGAAAAATGAGCTATTGCTGGTTGAGATGTTCCAGCAGCTTCCCTTGTCCAAAGCAGAAAGTTGCCGGTGGAGACCCCCTGCAGCTGGGCATGCCATTTGCCAGCAACATGGAAATTTGCTGTTTTACTAAGAATGCACCTCTGCCTGGCTAAATTATGGGCCTGTGAAAACACTCGGTAAATCTTTGCTGACAGCTGCCCAGCAGGCTGCCTCCATCATGTCCATTTCCAAATAGCAGTGCTGTGCTGGTGACCCTTTGGATGCAAGGTGCCCGTGAAGCCACAGAGTAGCCTTGGAGTCTGAGCGTGGAGCATGCCAGCCTGATGCACATAGAGGCACCAGTCCACAGAGCAAATCCAAGCAGCTCAGCTTGTGCTTACACAGTGTGAATAAATAGGAGAGAATGGTTGGCTGGAATCCAGAGGAACTGGTGATGTAGGAAGAGAGTGATGGGCTGAGTGTTGAGTGAAGGACAACGGGGTTTTGAGAACTGTATAAGGAGAAATGCTGAGGAGGCAGATCAGTGTGACAGGGCAGATAGACAGAGAAAGGATGGAGCACAACTCCTGCTGGTCCGTGACCACAGGGTTTCTGTGATCCCTGCCTAACCAGCTGGAATGTTCCATTGATGATACATCCAGCTCTTCAAATGGTTGATTTACACAGGAACACAACCTATACTGCTGCCAGTGTCTCCCCTATTTGAGTGTATATACTTGACCTACTAGGAAACCCTTAGGAGTTTGCATGATTTTCATCTGATGTTCTTTCAGAAGGCAGAGTTGTTCAGTTTACTTCTCCTTAATAGAAACATCAACATTTTCATACTTTTTTCTTTTTTTTTAGTATTTCTTAGCTTTCACATGCACAACCTGCACTTCAAGGATTATTATGTGTGCATGCAAATCCCCAAATACTACAGTTGTTTCTTACTGTATAGTCTTGCTTTGAAATCTGTGCAACATTTGTGGCTCACAGTATGCAAAGTTACACTAATAAGGCAGTTGTAGACACTGAAGTGGGCTGTGGTTTCATCTAGGTTGAGAGAACATTTGAACAGACTGCTCGTATTGCTTTTGAATCTTGTCCTTTCACGATCATTATGGGAATTAGAAACAAACTGCCTGTTGCAAAATATTCTGTTTCATATTACTTAGCATTTTCCCATAAAAATCTGAAGAAATGCCACAGGACCTGATCAAAGTTTAAAGTCAGTTTGTTATTGAATTATGATGATTTTTCTTTTTATTATAGGCAAAGCCTCAGCCAAGAAACTGACAAAAAAGGTAAGCAAAATGTTCCTTTCCTTCTTCAAAAGAACTTGCATTCTTTCTGTTACTGAAGTGATTAAGTCTCTTTCAAAACTGGCTTTATATTTTCTTGTTTGTGTCTTTGAAGGAGGTAGATGCTGCACTGCTGTATGTTGCCAAAGCTAAACCAGGGCCAACCTTTTTTAGAGACCTTGGTGATAAAGGTAATGAGCACTTTTGATACTGAAAAATACATGTTGCTTTTTATCTCATTATATGGTAAGAGTTGAATGTATTTCATGGATTTGATTTCATCCGCATCTAGCCAGTAGCTGCCTCCTTGGCAAATGTCTCAGTTATGCAAGAGAGTAAAGAGGCAGGGCTGGGAATTGAAAGCTTTCTGAGGTGCAGGAGACATGAAAGAAACTGAAAAGCCTACTTGGAGAAGAGAAAGGGACTGAAAAGGATAACTTCAGCACAAAATGGACTTCTAAGACTTGTCAATAAGCTACTGTTTCACTATATATCTCAAATGCATGGAAACTAAGAATAAAAATAAAATTTGTATCTAATTATGTAAAGCAGCATCCCTGATTCCAAGAGCAGTTGAACTTATTTCTTCCTCTTCAGGAGCTCTGTGACCTTTTGCAGCACTGATGTGCTTTAATTTTTTTTTCACCCGACATTTCCACCTTATACTGGAAAACTCTGAGAGCTGGGATATTGTTTGTGTAAGAACAAGGAATTAAAGAACAGCAAATAAACATGTCATTAGCATAAATTAATTGAAGGGAGAAAACAAACAAGAGGATCAAGGAAACCAAATAGATGAGTAATTAACCATTTCACCAGTAACAAAGACCAAAATCCCCAAACTAATGAGAAAGACTGACAGTGCCTATTCACAGACTTTCTGTATCCTACAGTTCAGCCTGAATCCCTTATCTCATGGACATTTCTGGAAGCTGCCGTTGCACTGCTGCAGTTCCTTGGCAGGCATGAGCCACGCTCTCTCCATGCACAGCAGATCCCCAGAGAGGGCTGGCAGCTTGTGCCAAGAGAGCAGCCCTCAATCTCGGTCTGCAGCATTTCACCTACCCTGCGGCCTCGTGGCCCCTTCTGCCTGCGCTTCATTCCTTGCATCCTTGTGCAGATGTGGAGGGGGCTCCAGCTGGATGCCTTGCTTGTCAGTCCTCTCCTGAAAACCCCAGCATACCCTAGCAACCCTGAACCATCTCCAAACAAGCTGAACGTTTTTTTCCTGTCCTAGGGAAGGCTGGATTTTGCATTGAGTTGATTCCCTGCCTTTTCAAATTACTAATCATCACATGCTTTCCCAGAATTAGGTTTAAAGTATTCCCAGTCTTTAATTCGGGGATATTTTCTCTATATACCTTCTTTTTTAGAGCCTTTCTGTTTCTCGTGATGGACACTGCAAATCCCCAGAGCACACCACCTGTGAAAACTGGGAATCCACCAAGAGAAATTGCAAACATAGCAAATCAGCACAGCCTCCTTTTGTTGCACCTCTCTCAGCTGAGTGCTTGGCACAAAGTGGGCTCAGTGATGTGCTCAGCCTGGTGTCTTTTGCGTTCTGGCCAAGATCTCCCCGTCCTTAGCACTGTGTGTCCGTATATTCTGTCCTTCAAAGGTCACATAGGAGTTTGAGACGATGCAGGAACATTCAGTGCAGTCATCCATATGTCCCCACAAAACATAGAGTTTTTACAGGTTTTGATCATGCTGTCTGTTTAGTGACTTTGATGCTTTTGCTTTGAGATGCATTATTATCACAGTTTAAAAATTAAAACATTTATGCTTTTTCAAATACCAGAATAATGAATCTACCCTGTCCCACTGTTAGCTGAGGTTATTTTAACTACCTTCAAATTGTTATTTAAATGTCAAGGAGAGGGAAAACTGTATTCAGTCTAGTTTGTAAAACATAATGCTAGGGAATTCTGCCTTCTAGTGGGCAATTTTAAAATTCGTGTCATATTTTGTAGGGTTTGTGATTTATTCAGCACTAAGAATATTGTACTGTCAGCGTTTGCTATAAAGTTTGAGGATACGTATTTCTAGGGAGGGATAGAGAGAGTTCCTTAAGCAATAGAAAATGACAGTATCTTGCCAATGCTAACTGCAATACTTGGCTGCAAGTATGCTGAGTCATTCTACAGTATGTGAGGCTTTTATCTTTTAAATTTTACTTGGATAGAAGTATAATTTTCAGTGGGCTGTTTTTTGGTTTTTTTTTTAAATTTGCCACATTATATATTTTAATTTGAGTAACTTTGTAATGATTACTGTAGAATTAAAGAGAAAATTACCAAAACATTTAATTTACTTGATGGATGAGATAAATTGGCTATTCACTACAAGTAGTAAAAGGACAATAAAATTAAAATAAGATTTTTAATAGAAATTAGTCTACAAGTTAAAAAAATTGTATTACAAATTATTTTAGTAAAATCAGTCTTCCAGAAAATATCAGACAGACTGTGGATTTGCTTTAAAGCACTGAGTCAGGTTTTAAAGAATATTTTATATATATTTGTTATATTTACCTTTTTATCAATTTGACTGTAGTGACTTTTCAAGTGTCCTCTTTCCAGACCTCTGCAATTCAAATGCTTTTCCCTTGAGCCACTGAGCAGGGAGTTGTCTTTAGGTTGATCTTTTCTTCACATCCTACCATCTCTGTAAAAATTTTGCAGATTCTTTCTGCAAAATTTTATAATGTATAATGATCCATGTCTAGCTATATAGCTAAAACTCTCCAGGGGCTCAGTATTTTGTATCTCAATTAGCACAACATTTTTTTCCTATGACTTTAGCAAACATAATCTGCCATGTTAATATCCTTTCAAATGCTTTGATAAGTATGTTTTTCTTTCACAACTCCTTTGAGTGTATGGTCTCTTATTTTGTATCCCAACACTGGGCTCTCACTGTTGTTTTATCTAGCATAAGCTGTTTGTCTTCAGTTTCCGGGTCTTCCCTAGACTACCCCTGTGCAGCGCACCTCAAGACAGCCGAGAGGCAGACTCCCACTTCTTCTTGGCCAGTGATGCTCTCCTTCATTGCTTGGTGGTTAAATTTTCAGTCAGGGATCTCTGTGCTGACACCATGGCAGTCCATGACTGGGAGGTGTTTTCTATACTGACCTGCTAAGTTGCCTCATTGACTTCCTTTATTGAATTCCTTTATGAATTCTTTCCTTAAACATTCTTTGGCTGTGTCACACACAAAACAAAATTAGGAATCTTGATCACTGCCCATCACACTAATGGCTTCATTTCTTATCAGTCCCTCTTTGTTTCTATCTTTTTTTTTATCTTGTCTTATACTTAGGCATATAAGCTAAAAATTTGGAGTAGAAGTTCTTTCTCTGTCTATTTGATTTTGAATTTGTAGAAAACCTACATGTTTTATCTAGGAACACAACTCCAAGTTTTACAGCAATGCAAATAATAATTTGTATTCTTACAATGGCAGAAATGCTAAAACTTGTAAGCAAAATTAAGTTTTTGAGGTGAAAGTGTTTTTTATTTCCATAGTGGTTTTATGATTGTAGTACTATGCTGATTTACACATGATGCATGTTGGATAATAGAGTGAATAGCTCTATTTTGATGGAGAGGGAAGCTGAGATATGGAACCAGATTGAGTTGGCAACAGGGTCAGCATTAGACCTCCCTTTAGCTAAGATTTGTTCTCCAATTTTCAGACTCCTGCGTTTACCAATTTAATATTTCTGAACTGGTACTTAAAAGTGTTAAGTCACTATCTGAGGTCAAATATAAATGCTGCTGTCTGTGCACAGTAATTTATCAGAAGTTAATTGCTTATCACTGAAGCTTAAGTGTATTCTTTATCTATCAATTAACTGAATATAAATTATAAAACTAGTTTATCTTTGCACAGATAGGCATGTTTGAACTTCATTATTTTAAGCAGCTTCAGCTTTTAACTCACAAGTTAAAAGTAGCTCAGTTATTTTGAAAAGTGATTTATAAAAAAGCCCTTTACATTTTTTCTCCAAACATTATTGCGGGGCAGATGGTTCAAATTCTGTTGTTTAACCACCCTCATTATGCGCTCTCTATCTATAGCTTGTACACTCCATTTTGACGCTATCACATCTTTGTGTTTGTTCAGGCTTTTCACTTAAGGTGGTATTTGAAAAGAAAACACTGGAATTTTCCTTCAAAAGGGGGGAAAATACTTTCACCTTGTAGAAAGGACACGTTCCTATTTAAAAAAAAAAAAAAGAAGCCTCCTCTTGGCGCTCGGCCCAGCAGTACTATCAGCACAATCTAGCAGCTTGGCAGCTTTGCGTGTTGCCATGTTCCCCTTGAGAATTAGAGGGAAGCTATTCTCCGCCTTTGCGAGCCTGCCAAAGGATGGAGGACTTTGATCCTTCAGGGTAATGTTAGAGTAGTTCTCCTCCCAGGTACTAAATGTGACAAAGCACATTTAATTTATTTGCCTTTTATATAAACATTGAATGTTTTCAGTGAGAATCCAAAGATTTAGTGCAGGACTTTTATTAATACCAAATAAACCTTACTTTCTGGATTAGACATGAGCATTGATGAGTCTCTGGTTAGGGAATTTTACCTTCAGAGCACTAAAAACAGAAGTAAAAACTTTATTAAATAATAAAGTGGCTTACTTTAATAAATTTATTTAATACTATGTCAAACTACAGTTTTTATATTTATAGGATTTGATGTTTCAAGTCTTACTATGAGTTTTTGGGGGGTTTTTTGCAAATAATTTTTTAACTCTTTCATTTCAGGGTTGATATCTTATGCAGAGTACCTGTTTTTGCTGACAATCCTTACAAGTAAGTATTGTATATTTAAAATACATTGGCATAAATACTCAGCTACTAACACCTTTCCAGGAACTTTTTCCTGAAATTTTTAGCTTCTAACTTTCTGCATTATTGTAAAATGTAAAAAAACACTATATAGAGAGTGATAATGCATTAATATAAATGGATATAACTTTAATTAATTGGAACTTACTTCCATAGAGGTATCATTGGTCCTTAGCAATACTTCAAAAATCATGGTAATCCCTGCACCATGGGATCAGAAAAGCTTTTCAAAAGACTTTGAGAGAGGGCAGACATTGGTTACAGAACCACATTATAAGGGGAGGAAGAATAGGGAGGAAAGATAAATAATTTGTCTTCTGGATAGTAGTTTTAGTCATTTTGGAAATGAGACATTAACACTGTAGCTCATGCAGTGGATTAAAAAGCTGTTGTGGCATCTCAAAGGTTGTTCCCTATTATTCTTGTGTTCAGATATGCAATGGATGCAATATAAAAACAGAAGAATTCTGCAGTGTCTTTTTGTTTGGCTTTTTTAATCCTTTTTTTTTATACTCTGTTCCTTTTGACTTTATTTTCTCCAAGTATTTTACATGTATTTCTGCTCTCCCTCCTTTGCTTCCTTCCTTTTTGTCTAACAGACCTTTTGGTACTTACTTTATCTGCAAACAGGCATGTTTTGTTGTGCATGGAAGTGATCTTGGATCTTCTAGATTTCCTCACCCGTACTTACTGTGTGCCATGCTTGCCACCCCTCCATTTTATTCTGATGAAGTGTAGGCGATGCTGAAAAATACCAAGATTTGAGATGTGTGCAATGAACATCACACAGTGAGACCCATACACTAGTAGTGCAGTAGTTCATGTGCATGTCCACGGAATAGCCCACATGTGCAGTCTTGTTTGCATGACTTACACAGGTCTGACATTTTCAGCAAGGGACAAAACCAGGCATACTAGATTTATGGTGTCAGTGGATGGGGAAAGGAGAGAAGAAAGTAGTCACTTTTGCCTGATGGACTGTAGATGCTTGACCCTCATCACTTCCATGGCCGAGGCTTAAACAAATTGACAAATTTTCCTTGCACTGGAAATCCACCTTCTCATGGTGTAGTATGAACAAATAATTGTTGGTCTCCAGAGAGTGGAGAGAGTATGTCCAGCCTTCCTGATAATGGCCATCAGTATACACCTCTTGCACAGTTTAGGTAGCCCTTTTGCAGCTTACCTCATTTCTAGCAGAACTATATTAGCTCTTACTACATGGCATGAAGGGTGAGTAATCTCTTAGGGAACTTCAGCTAGTACACAGTAATAAATAATATATATATGCATTAAGATAACCTATGTAATAGACAAATATACTGCTTCAGCAGTGGTGACTGTCCTGTGCTACACGCTGCTTGAACCTGAGTTATACCATGTGTTCAAGTGGTTTTAAAATCAGAAATAAGAGTTTAGCCCAGTTAGAATACTGATTTTAATATATTTGTTGCAACTCAAAAATGATGCATTTATGTTAAAAAAGGAAAACTGTTGTGCATGGAAGTGATCTCGGATTTTCTAGATTTCCTCAGCCAAATTATAACTTCAGAAGAATACCTTAAAGTTGCAGTTATAGGTGCCAAAGGTTCTACTTCTTTAAAAATTTATAGCAGCTGAAAATGAGTTCATGCTGAATTATTGGCTGAAACAATTAGAAAATTGAAGCAGTATCAGAGCAAGTTGTTCCACTTCTCCAAACAATCAAGTAACATTATTTTTCACAGAATTTCTTTAAGAATGTATTGAACTGCAGAAACAAAGGCACCTTTTGATGCAGGATAAAAATGCAGTGCTAATGTTGCTGCTTTGGTTACACAGAGGGTTATCATATCGATCACTTTGAAAGCAAATGTCAACAAGTGTTAGTACCTCTATCTTTGCCTAACAAGTATCCCATGTCAGTCAGCCCCAAGTTACAAAACCTGTCTCTCTCACTACTGAGAATTAATATGAGATTTCTTAAAGCAGGCATTAATATTTAAATGACTTCTACAAAGTCACCAACAGAACAACTGGGAAACAGAAAAAGAGTCACTAGACTCCTGATTCCAGGACACTGCTGACCAGACCATGCTGCCTGTCATACAAAAGCAGTGTCTGTAACAACACTGAACTTAAAAATGTAATTTTGTGTTAGGCAAAGGCTATATTTTTTTGCCCCTGTGACCTTCTTTTCTCTTTTCTGTGTGCCTTGTATCATCACTATCTTTTTTTCTTCCAGTGCTGTATTGAATTTCATTTCTAGCAATAGGTTAATGGTGCCCTGGCTGGTGAAGAAGTCCAGGAATTGAAGTTGTCACCTTTACTCAAGCTTCGTTTCAATTAGCCAGTCACACAAATTGACAGCTTGGTCAACATAGGAATAGTTGGATAGGAAGCACCTAGGTCTAACCTGCACTCACAGCCAAGATGAAGCTCTTCTGTTCAGATTTTGGATTTTTGCCTGATTCTAATTAAATACAAATATATCTGTGGTAGTCTTTGAACTGTGCTTATTTTACGAACACATACCTTTGGGGTTACATCATATCAGATAAGTATGTCATCTCTGTATAAGCAGCTTTAGGTCCTGTATTTTCAGTAACAGCTCTCTTATCTGAAAATTGGAACACAGATGGTATGAATTACTATTAAATACATCAATTACTTTTGTTCTCTAAATATGTTATAGGATAGCCTTTTCTTGCTTTTGTACTAGTAACACAAATTTAGCATCTGCCATTTCCATGGAAAGGAAGCCAGTTTTGATTATTACAACCCAGTTGCTGGGGAAGGGTTCTGCTGTGCAGATTGCAATGGTATTTATAAAATATCCGTGCATCACAAGATTGCTTCACATAGAATCTTAATTGACTGCTGAAGATGTAGTTATTTCTAAAATGTAAAAATAGTACTTTCTTCAATGGTCTTGTTATGACTTTAAAGGAATGGGATATTCCTTCAGCTTGTTCCCTTGACAGAAATATTCTTTTAAAAAAGAAAATGCAAGACTTAAAACTTTTCAGAATGGAACTAGAAGAACATATTTCCAAAAGGAAAACTCTGAAGGCATTAGAGTTTTTTAGGTACTGCTTCACTGCCCTCATAGGTCCAACATTGTTCTTGGAAACATGAATATATTCCAGAGACGGTAAGTCCATGGCTTTCATATTAATGCCTGACTTAAATGGATTGTGGAATTAATTCATGTGCTCCAGAAATTACTGGGAAAAGGGCTTGCTACTGCAATGAACTGTAACTACATTTTCAGCAGCATGCTGCTCCTGTGTGGGCTCGCTAATGAGCGAGGCCACCTCCTGTAAGCAAAGTAAGACCAGGAAATCATGGGAACGAGCTCAAAACACACTATGTTTTTATAGCAAGATTCAGAGCTCATTACATTTTTGTGTTGAAAAGAAACATCCACTCAGTGAAGGAAATGCAGTGTAAAATTGTGTAAAATTCCTGAGAAAAATCAGCTTGATGGGAGTCATACAAAACATGCTTTTGTCAAAAAAGACCGGAAAGAGTAGTTTGTTACGTCTTAGTAATATTCGAGTACATTGTTTAGGAAAGAAGGAGAAGGGAAGTTAAAAAAGGCCTAGGGCTAACACAGCAGGAGCAGGAGCTGAGAGCTGGCCACTGTTACAGCATCGGTCTGTCTGCTGGGGAGGACTTCTAATACTGACATACAGTCACCTGTGCAGGGAGTACCTGAGGAGTACACTAGCTCTTTTACCCAGTTTGGAAATAATTATTGGTTTCTGAAGGCAATTTCCACTCATCTAACCTGAAAAGGAGCTCTAATAAACAAGACAGAGCTAGACTGCAGAAGTGACATGGGATCATGGAGGCATCCATAGAGAGTATCTTAAGACTAGGACAGTGAGAGATACGATATTGTTGTGGAGATCAGATGGACACTCATGGCTGTACTTGGGCACTGCTGGCATTTCTTACTTTCCCATTACATTAATTATCCCTTGAAATTATAGTAAAAAGGTGTTTAAAAAGTTTGCTTATATTGGAAGAGCTATATGTGGTTCACTGGAAGTACCATGTGTGTATGTAACAATGGAGAACTGAACCATAGGCAATATTCATTTTGCAGTCGTTATTAATTTTGTAATCATTATTTAAGTGCTAGTGTAAGCATCTGTGTGTATATTTTCAATAAAGTTATTTTGCAATTTGTTGCAGAACCCCAGACTGGACTTCAGATTGCCTTTAAAATGTTGGATACAGATGGCAATGAGCGAGTTGAAAAAAAAGAATTCTTTAAGGTAGGTGTATTTATTTGCATATTAATTTTAAAGCATTTAAATAGATCTGTGGGTTATATTTGGTAAATGAAGATTCATTAAAATCATCAAGCCTATTTTTCAGTCCAATCTATGTTCACATACTTATTAAAATATTTTATATGAAAGAAGCACATACCAAAGTATTGCTGTAGAAGTACTTGAATTTGAATCCACTTTTATAAATGTTGCCTTTGAGTTGTATCTAAAAATCTGCTACTAGGAAGGTTGGTGTACATCCCTTAATCCCATAAACTAATTTAAATAATAATCTGGAAGAATGTTTTATTTTCTAAATATGTTAAATAATTTCTTTAATACACCATCCTCCCCTGGTTTTTATTAATTTTGTTTGGTGCTGCAGAAGAGCAGCGTTTTTCCCATGTTTTATATAAACTATGAGGGAGAAAGGCAGATGCTTAAAAAATGAAGAAAACTTTACTCTGTTCTTTTAAAGAAGAATAGGCTTAATTACATAACTTATTCAACTTTTAAATATTTAACAGAAGACTGTTAACTAAATACTTCTTGTCAAAAGTTGAATGCAGAATTAACAAACAATTTTTAATAGACTCCCTCAGCTTAATTCAGATCCTTCATTAATATTGGAGGTAACTGGACAGACGGTTTTATAAGAAGCTGACGTGGCTACTACAATTCAAATTATTTTCTATCACTAGGATAAAGTTAAAGGTGACCATTAATGCACAACTCTAGAGAACCATAGAATCTAAAACTTAAAAAGATGCACCTGTTGATAGAGAAATTGGCAAAAACTTATGTAAGTGTACTTTCATAGCCTTAAACTCTGAATTAATGATACAATAGCTGCTGGCATGTGTTTTGCGCTGATCACCGTTTTTTCAGTGAATTGCCTCTTAGCAAGATTGATTGATGAGTCATACTTTAAAGATATTATAAAATATTGTAAAAATACTTTTAGGCTTAGTAGTACTGTTAGAAAATAATGCTTGAAATTAGATCATTTTCCAAGGCAGCGTTCCCAGAAGCCCCTAACTGAACCTGCAGATACCCTTGTCATGGTTTGACCCCAGCCAGCAACCAAGGGCCACAGAGCCTCTCCTTCACTCCCCTACCAGCAGGATTGGGGAGAGAATCAGAAAGGCAAAAGTTAGAAAACTCATGCATTGAGATAAAGACATTTTAATAGAGAAAGCAAAAGCCACACACACAAGCAAAGCAAAACAAGGAATTAATTCACTGCTTCCCATGGGCAGGCAGATATTCAGCCATCTCCAGGAGAGCAGGGCCCCATCACACATAATGGTGACTTAGGAAGACAAATGCCATCATTCCAAATGTCCCCTCCTTCCTCCTTCCTCTCCCCACTTTATATACTGAGGATGATGTCATATGGTCTGGAATATCCCTTTGGTCAGTTTGGGTCACCTGTCGCAGCTGTGTCTCCCCCCAGCCTCCCATGTACCCCCAACTTCTACACCAGCACGGCAGTATGAAAAACAGAAAAGGCCCTGGCTCTGTGTAAGCCCTGCTCAGCCATAACAAAAACTTCTCTATATTATCAAGCCTGTGTCCAGAACAAATCCAAAACAGTCCCACACCAGCCATGGTGAAGAAAATTAGCCCTACCCCAGGCAAAACCAGCACAACCCTACACTCGTTTGTTGCTACACAAAATCTTTTAATTTTGAAGAATTGGCTCTGTTAAAATGTTAATTATTCTGCTGATTAAAAAAAAAATAAAATTCTAGAAAAACTTATATTTTTAACCTACTAAACCTGGTGCAATCCTAGTGAATTGTTATTAGACTAGCAGTGCCCTGATCATCAAAACATGTATGTTATGACTGTATTATTCATCTACAAAACAATATGTTACAGGCCAAAGTAACGCTGTGAACATATTCAGCATGTAGTGCCTCTACACCAAAATGCCATGTTAGCAGTGCTACCTTTAAATAGGTACCGTGTCAGTTAAACAAATGAGGAGATTCTTACGGAAACACTGCACAGCTCTTTTAGGGAGATGTGCAGTATGTCATATATTTAATATCCATTATCCATTTCAGGTAATTCTAATTGAATCAGCCAGTATGAACAATAGAAAGTGATCAAATGTAGAGGTGAAAACATCATACAAATCATTGAAAATGATTTGATTTCTGTAGCAGCAATCAAGTTAAATGAAAATTATTCTGGTTAGATAGATTGTTACTTTGCATTTCCTTTATGAGCTAGATTGATAAATTAATATAGAGTGGTAAAAAACAACCCATATAAATTACTCTGTCAACTCGCAAGTATCATTAAATTCAAAGAAGTCCCACAGGATGCGAGTTGGTCAGAAGACGAGTTTTCTCTCGTGACGTTTACTTAGCATTTATAGAGGTGACTACTTTCAAGCAAAATTTTATTTTTATAAATTAGGTTTAAAAATAAAATTCCTGGAATGTAAGAATCTGGAAAAATATCTGTGTGTTAACCTATATACTCTAGTTCTACATGCATCACAGAAAGTTTCTGGGTAGCTAATAATTTAGTAAATTATGTAGCTAATCTGTTATTTGTCTTGTACCAGTTGGCATCTTAGGAAAATACATCTGAACTATTCTATAGTTATTTCCACACTATATTTGACAATAATGTCAAGAAACACGTGTAAGGAAAGGGTAGTCGAAAAGCACAGTGAAGAAGCGGTAATTAGGAGTCAGTGTCTGTAAACAGGATACAATGGGAAAAGAAATTTCGGTGCTGCTTCATTCTTATGCTTTGTGACCTCTTCTTCTCCCTACTTCCCATCCGTTATCTACTAATTAGGTATCTGTGTATGTCTGTGTTATCTGTTGATCTAGACTTTAAACTCTAAAGGTAAGAACATGCCTTTTTGCTTGCAAAATGTCCTTCTTTCTTTGAATTGTGTATGTCTCAATTCTCACATGTAACTGGATGGACAGGCACAGCATGTGTCAAGTGGATCATTCAGGAAAGTCGAGAAGGGTGACAAGCAGAAACTACAACCCAAGTCCTTAGTGCCTGCAGTACATGATGGATATAGACTGTTCAAACCTGTGTGGATCAGACACTAAAGGAGTGTGAGATGCAGAATTTCCCAGTGCTCTTTGCTAGCATAAATGGATGTTCAGGAAAGGAGATCTTGAATGCAATCCCATGTTTTCAATAAGAGAGTTTATCTTGTCCTCCATAGCCTTTCCATTTCTGTGCACATTCTCCTCATTTCCAGTAAAAGTCTCTCCCTTCACAGAGACACTTATTCTCTCTCCTTCCTATTCCTTTGTATTCAAGCCAGTGTATTTCTGCTTCATTCATGTTACAGTGGTACACAGTCACAAGAGACATTTCAGTATTAGGGCCCAGAACGTTTTGGTGCTTTGCCATGCAACTCCAGGGTGAAGTTAGAAGGTAGAAGTGGCATGTTCACAGATGCTAGTTGCCATCCTTTCATCAGCCCTTGCCAGAATGCAGAATCATTTCTCAGAGCCATATTATCTGCATCTCTGTGAGGACAGTAAGGTACTTCTGTGAACTCTGCACTTCAAGACATTCTCTTGAGATTCAGTGAGGGGGATTTCCAGACACATAATAACCCATGCACATTAATCTGAGACCTCCCACCAAGAATAAGGCTACCAAAGTTCCCAAAATCCCCAGCAAGTAAGGAATTTCCCTAACTCTGTCCTGATTAAAGATGTCTAAGTAAAATTAATGACAGTTCAAAACTGTCAGGAATGGAGATAGAGTGGTTCTGATGGCACATGCAAGACTATGTGATTTAAACTTTCTAAATAGACTGTCTTACACACTTGTCCTGGAGCACAGATACCACAAAAAAACTTATAGAGCTCCATCTAGGGCTGAATGAACCAGCACTCGACACTCATTGTGGTGGTTTGGTACAGAGCACTTCTATAGTCCTGGAGCATCCACAAGCACTGATCTCTCTCAAACAACTGGAAGATGCAAAATCACCTCTTTTTATAAGACTGACATAGCCTTTCTGCCAGATGTTGTCTTGTTCAGAACAGATTACTTCTTAGTATGTCTTTAGCAAAGAGGCTTCAGTTATGCATAATAGGTCTCATTATCTTTAAATTAGCCATTAGTGTCTTGAGTGATGAACAGATATAAATATTAAATACAATAAATATTACATGGAGGAGTCCATTTCTTGAGGCAGAATTCTTCTCCCTCTGTGAGTAGTTGCTGTATTGGGCTGGAAAAAAACTTCTGGAAATAGTTTCAAGCACTAAAAGGACTTACATACAGTGTAAGAAAATGATAAACTAAATCTTTTAGAATGCTTGTGAAAAAAATTACACTGGCTATCTGTGCTCTTAAGTAGTCTCTGCAAATATTTTTAAGAGTCCTTTAAAAATAAAATCCAAAAGAAAAAAAATCATATTTTCTCTGGTTTGGAAAGTATTTGCAGTTTTCTTATGTGTGAGCAAAAGATCAATTTTTCAGGTAAGAGAAAATGTGATCTTTCAATGAGAATATTAACAAGCAGTTGTATTTTTATCCAGGACTCTATAATGCTATTTTGCTATGAAGAAATTAATAATATTTTAACTGTACTAGTTAACTGTTTTGTAAATGATCAAAAATAAAAATAATTTGGAGAAACTTGGAAGAACGACTACTGTTTAATTGCCTTATTTACAGTATTTCTTTTGATAGATACTATCAAGACATGGCATTCAAAACTTAGTAACTATCCTGGGAAACTAAAAACCTGAGGTTATTAAAAAAAACAAAAACAAACCAAAGGAACAAAAACCAAACCAACACAAAAACCCCACCAACTCAGAATGAGTGAATTTGACAAATTCACCCTGAGGGTCAAGGGAAGACCTTTGGCAACATGAACAGTTAGTGGGTTTTTTCTTACTCAGTATTCACAAGTCTGTATTGCTTCTCTGAAAAACAACACCACAAAACAAAACCAAAACAAACAGAAAAAAGCCCACAAAACCAAGCAAACAAACAAATGAAAAAAAGCCCTAAGGAGAGATTTGAAAACAGTTCAAAATAATGGCTATATGGCTGTGCAGATTTGGTAATGGATTTTTTTCCCAGTTTTAGTGGGCAGGTTGAGGAATCACTCAGATATGTTTGAGAAGCAAACCACTAGCTTTGAAAACCCTGAGCTTTAAACTCATCTTTCCTAAAGTCTCCAAATCCAGAGTGATCGGTGTAAGTCCATATCTATACCTGAAATTTATTAAGTCCCTTGTTCTTTCATTTTTGCTGTCCTTTTGAGGATTCATTCAAGTGTCTGAAAGGTAGGTATACTTCTTACTGTAATAAATCACTCATTCTTGTGGCAATGTTGACCTTCCAAGCTGAAATACATTCAAAGAAACCTTGCAGCTCAGATATACTGGAGGTACTGCAAATTAATGCACTTTCTATATTACCTTAAAGCTCTATTTGCAACAAGTTATGTTTTTAGATGTGAGTCATTTCAGTAATTCTGAAAATCTTCTTTGCTAATACATTCAAGATTAATTTATTTCTGGGGTGGAGGGGAAACTCAAACCACACTCTGCCTACTGCCAGTTCTGAAAAAAAAATGTTTTCTTATTTAATGAAATTATTCTTTGTTGTTGGTTGTATAGTACTTTGTTTGGACATGCATGTTTTTCCTGTATAGAAGATCGTGTCTGTAGCAGAACTGTGTAAAGCTATCTAGAGGACAGCGTGAAAATCAGGATAATTTTTATTTCCCAAATGATCCTTGACGTTATACCCCTGAGTTTCAAAATCTTATGAAGTGAATGCTAAGCTTCTAGTGCAAGAAAATCTCCTCTAAAAATAGAGTAAGCACTGGATTGCAAGAGATAGATTCATGTTCTGCTTGGCTATAGTAACCACTGTAGATAAGATTCCTGGGGAAAAGTGTGTCTGAATAGCAAGATATCCTTAAGGATTTGCAAATATTTTGTCATGACTAGAGAACCTTGCAGAAGTGTATAATTAAGAAAAGGTGCAATTAAAACATGTTTCTGAAAAAGAAGACTCTTGTAAGATCACATTTGTAATTTTCTTGTTCTTTTTTCAACAAATACAGCTACAGAGAATCATTGGGAAGGAAGATGATTTGAAAGCAGCTGGAGATGAAACAGTACTTCGGGTATGAAATAGAGATAAAGTTTTCTTTACAAAAACATTTTCATGTTTCCTGTGAACTTTGTTATTTTTTCAGAGTTTTATATAAGTATATAAGCGCCAGTATTAGTGCTTTAATTAAATGAAAGGGAATGATTTTTCAACTGCTTTCTAACTGGGAAGAAAAATGTTTGTCATTTCTGAACTATCTGAGGAAATGTTTTCAGTCAGTGTATTTCATGACTGTGTAGTCACTTGGTTATTTAGTTTCCATGAGCCTCTGTTTCAAAGTAACTCTCTTCTATTTATGAAAAACTAAGAAAAACCTCTGTATTGCTGTATGAGAATAGAAGGCTTTTCAAATAAAAACTGATAGCTTAAACTTACCCAAATGCTGCTGTTGCAGGAATATCAGCTTATTCTGAGTTGTTTTGAAATGTGATTACTGAGGTGTCACTGAGATGACAAAAGTAAGAATTACTTTAGTTAAGTCTACTTCCAGAAAGCTTGCCACTGATGGAGATAGTGCACGGCATGCTACACTGCAGAATCGTGCTGCTATTGATTTTTTGCTGTTAGCACTTGGACATGGTTGTCAGGAATTTGAAGGCATGTGTTGTTTAAATATCTCAGATCACTCTGAATTCATCTACAGACAAATTGCCACACTTCGGGAACAAACAAAGAAGATCACACGGGAAACTGGGTTTTTTGGCCTGGAAGGCTGGTTGTCTAGTTGGGACATTTCGGGTTGGTTACTGTCCTTACTCAAGATGGGAGTCTTAGTTTTGATAATAGTTGTGGTTGTGCTAGTAATGTTACCATGTATTGTGTCATGTTTGCGAAGGGCCCTGCAAAAGATGACGCAGGGAATATTTCTCTCACAATTACAGAAAGGGGGAATTGATGGGGTTAATAGCGGGTCTGTTAGCTCCCAGGATGAAGATATCAACTGGGCAAACTTTCAAGTGTATCCTTGACAATAAGGAAGTCACTACACAGCCCTAATGGAGAAAACAAAGGCAGACTGTAAAGTTGGTAGGCCTAGGATGTGGGAACTGCAATAAGGCCTTGAGCTTTGCCAAATGTCCATAGAACCTAGCCAATGAAAATGCTGTTGCTTGCTTACCTAAAATAAGGGTACTGCTTGCTGCTAGCAAGGGGTATAAAAAAGCAGATGAGAAAATAAAGACAGACATCTTTTCTGCACATAATTGACTCCTTGTATCTTTATCGGCCGTCACGATTCTACACTGACAAGATGGCGTAGATGCAGACCAGAAGAAACAATCTTAGAGTATGATCTTTCAACTGGGAAAGAAGTTACATTGTTTTGCAGACCTTTAGCAAATGGTAAATACATCTCTTCAATGAAAGGGACGGGAAAATTCCTGCTCACTTCTGTCTGTTTTCCCCTGAAGCCAGCCACCTGCAACCTCCCTTCTTCCCAGGGAGAGTCTTTGCCAGCTGCCATCTCTACTTCATTCTCTACTCAGCAGAGAGACAAGATATTCTGTAGCCTAGGTGAGACTGAGTGAGACTGAAAACAGACGTTAAGTCCTGAGTATACTGAAAACACCTCTGAAGAGGCTGATGAACCACATTACATGCAATAGCACAAGGGGCAGTGCCTCAAGTTGCATCGGGGGAGGTTTAGATTGGCTATTAGGAAAAAAATTTTCACTGAAAGGGTGATCAAGCATTGGAACAGGCTGTCCAGGGAAGCAGTGGAATCGCTGTCCCTGGAAGTGTTCAAAAATTGTGTGGCTGTGATGCTTAGAGTCATAATTTAGTGGTGGACTTGGCAGTGCTGGGCTAAAGGTTGGACTTGATGACCTTAGAGGTTTTTTCCAATCTAAATTATTCCATGATTCTAAGGAGGGGGAGAGTACAGATGGATTATCTCCATCTATTACTATAAGATGCTGCTTACATCAGCAGCACTACTTTTCTTGCATGCTTAAATTGGATGGTGTAGCTGAAGGATATTTTTCTCACCACAAACTTGCCTTCAGTTGTAAACTTTCAGTTTACATTAGGCATGAGGCGGCAACTGCTCACGTTGAAAGCATTCAATAAGGAATTTATACAGGGCTCTGCTTTGTAAACCTATCATACTTCAGCAGTTTCTTCAAAGAGTTGCTCATGTTTACTTTTTCACCTGCCTGGGGAAAAAGCGAAAGTGTCAGTATTGCCAACACCTTTAATACCTATTAGGCATAAAGTGGCTTCTGGTGCACAAAAATTTTCCTCCCTTAATGTATATTCGAAGTTCAGTTAAAAATTGTTTGACTGACTAACAACCATCGCTTTTCTTGAATCTTTTCATCAGTCACCAGATTAAAATAGCTAGGATTAATAGGGTTGTCCGCTCCTCAAAACTGATTTCAATTGAGACTTAACTGCCATGACAGTGAAAGAAAAAGGATCTTTATTCTGCATGAATGCACAGCTATAGTATAAAATTTCCAGAAAACTTTGATACAGTTGGACAGATTAGTTATGAACACATAAGGTTATTGTAAGCTAATCGAATACCTGAGCCGGAACGTCTCTCTTTTGTTTTTGTCTTGCTTCAAATTTTGTCTTCAGAATTCGCCATTCAGAAAAATCTGAAGTTATTGCAAGCAGAAAATATTATTTAATACAGTTTCTTAAAAGATTATCAATGGAATTATAGTACAAAAGAAGAATTAAATAGCTATGGAGACTACAGCTAACTTGAAATTCTTCTGATCTCTATAATTATACTTGGCAAAATCCAGATTATCGCATTTCTTCTAATTTTTATTTTCTTTCCTATCTCAGTCTCCCATGAAAGAAGTTGATTATATTTGTAAGCAGTGAATATGACTATACAATGTAGTCAGTGGATATGTTTTTACCCTTTCTTTTTAATAGTTATGGCAGTCATAGTATTCCTTTTAAGCAAAGCAGATGAAGCATAAAAATATGGGGTTTAAGTTGACTTTTGAAAGCTGAGATACTGCAATGGAATGTTGGTATTTGGGATAGTTCTTTATTTGCACAACACTTTCACGATTTGCATATGAGTCTGTTGGTTTTTCAGAGTAAATCCAGTCTCTGATACCAGATGGAAAAAGTCACCAATTTAGGAAAATAAATGGTAGTCTGCAATTTTATTTATCCGGGTGAGTTTATCTGGGTGTGTTCCTCTTACAGTGTAAACAAAAGTCCCAGTCATTTATTAACTATATGGAGATACCATTTAATACTCATTGAGTTACTGTATTAGGAAAAGAGAAAGCAGTTTTCTGTGCTCCCAGGGTGCTTGTATCTCTGCCTTTTTTACTGAAACTTTGACTTGCACGCCTAAAATTCAAATTTTCACCAGTAATGGCCCTTGAATGGGATTGCAGCGGCCTTGGCTATCCAGATACATCCTCCATTTCAATGGAGGGTTTTTCTTTTTCCAATATTATAATTGATGCTGGAAGAAAAGCCAAAAGGTCTGCCCAGCCTTAACTGACCCCATCTTTTGGGAAGTTCTATGCTGAGTTTTGCAGAGCAAAACTCATAGCAGGGGTGCTCACACAGTGAAGGAGGCTTACAGGTGCAGGCAGGCTTACAAAACTGGAACCTGGTTCTTTCTAATTAGATTGGAGAAAATGGCAAAGAAGTCAACAGAGGCAGTGACCTCACCCACCTTCCCCACAGGCCAAAGGAAATGTTCCATCTGGCTTCCTAGCAGAACTGTTCTTCGTATGAAACATCCATCTGAACATGTCACTGTGGTTCATGGAAGAGGAGAACCAAACTGCCTGCCTGGAAGTGGTTTAGAATATAGCAGGAAAGTGCATGAACTAGAAGATTTTGGTGTATTTTGAAAAGGTGTTGCCCAGTGACCAGCACCCGTTGCTTTTGTGTTACTGCCCTGAGTTCCTTAAAAGGCTGCTCTAACAGTGTATGGTGCTTTAGTGTTCTGGTAGTGAAAACAGTGCTAATGGCTGCAGATATCTCCTTTATAGGCAGGGAATATTCTAGATCATGGACTTTGCTCTCAGGCCCTTCAATTTAGATTAATGAGTTATCAAGTACTTTCAATACCTCCCATTTAATATGCTTTATGTAATGGGTAAACTTATAAGCTAATTTTAGCTATTGTTAGAAAAGGAATGACAATACAGAATGTTTTATATTTGTTCTTGAAATGAAATTAATGTTGGGAAATACATATGCTGTCTCATTTCCAAGTGATTAAACATATGCTTCTGGATTTCATAATGAACACATTTTCATACAAAGTGTGAAAAGTGTGGTTGGGGAGTTTTTTAACATTTAATTAGTAACTGGGGACACAGCTATTAATCTCTTTTAAACAGAAAACCTTTGAACTAAAATTGAGTGTGACTATACATGGTATACTTTTAGACCCATATATGAATAATATCCTATTATATGTGTATCAGTTGTTTTAACCTGTCTACTTCTCTTTTTTTTTTTTTTCTTGTGGTTCTAGAAGAGGTAGATGAGATTAGTCATTCACACATTTATCACTGCTTACCTGGTAAGGACAAGGTCTTACACTTGGACCTTCAGACATTGCAGCATTTTGATGCATCTCCTCAGCCACAGGGACTGTGCAGGTCATCATAACTTGCCCATCTGCTCCCTAGAATCTCTAGTTAAAGTTTTCTGCCCAGACCTTCAAACTCTGCATAACCCTGGGCCCAGTGTAACTAAAGACTGCCTGTACTCTGTAGTACTCTGTAACAGGGGTGCAACACATCAAATTTTGCAAGTCTCTAGTCCAAGACTAAAATTAATATCCCTTCCCAAAAGAGTCTGTCATTAATCTTGTAAACTCTCAGTTCAGCTGGAATGCACATTTTTTCTTGATCTATCTTCTCCAACATAAATATGCATGTTTTCTATCAGCAGTTTAACATTGAATTCTGTTGAAAAGCTTTTAGATAGTTTAAATGAAGGAGCTCTGTGATGGTCCTGCATGCTTTAAAGAAAGCCCTCCAGACAGGTAAACTCCCTAAAGAACCAAGACATCTGACACCAAAGTATTAGGATACTAAAAAACTGCAGGGTCGTTTTTTGCCTCATGGACAAGGAAATTATGTTATTTTTCCATATGAGCTGATGACATTATAACCTCAAGAGAGAAAAAGAAACATGCTTTCTAACATCTTTCTAGGTACCTATTCTACAAGTACATTAAATTTGACTTAAACAATAAAAGCCTATCCCACAAGAAATTCATCTGGAAGTCTGTCATGGTCACAGTAGCGTTGCTTTCTATTGCACAAATGTGTAAGGCAAGACCACCCTTTTAGTCTCTGCTGTTTAACCTACTCTGAAGCACTTTAAATTATACAGACAAGCCAGATAGCAGTGTGGGCTCCCGATAGCCCAAGGAAGACACGTGATTTGGCCTTGCACTAATTTGTCTTTGATTCAAAACAGTAAGAATCTGGTTATCATCTCTGAAGGCTACCTAATGCATTTGCTTGTAAAATTAGTTGGAATAAATTAGAAATGATGCACTTAAACATGCTCAGTTGGCATTTTGGGGTAACTGAAACCTGTGATGGCAGCATGAACGTGGACTACCTGGGGATGTGTTTGGATACCAGGCTGGGGGAGTTGGTCACAGTCCACCTGAGTCAGTTTCAGCACCGAGAGCAAGGAGATTTGCACATGCTGAGGATGGATGTGCTTGGTCTTCAAGGCCAAGTCCACATTGATTGAAATATTGTGCTTCAGAGCACACCTGCTGAGGGGGGTCCTTATTATGGAATCTCTACTTCGGGGGGAAAGTATGCCATGACAGAGGGGCAGGGCCTGAATTCTTGTGAGAGTTGTCCCCAGCTGTGCGTAGGAACTGCTTTCACAGGCTGCCAGCAGTGCACCCCTGGGGCAGCCTCAGGCTTTGCAGTGCAATAGTGGCATTCTCTGACTCCTTGACACAGTCAACCCGCTCACAACAAGACTAGTTTCAACCTGTTTCTATTTGTGGCATAAAGTATCTCTTACAGTATCTACTCCCAAATTAGCTTTAGCCCCTTTGGCTGGAAACCATTTTTATTCTGCACCTCTTCACAAATGGAGAACTGTGGGTGACATACTGAAACCTAAGGATGTCCATGAAGTTGCACATTCTTCATTACTAAAGGCACTAAGGGTACAGCAGAGAGATTCCATGGCATTAGTTGTCATTGAAAAACAACTCATCCCACCAATAATGGGAATTATGGATGTTGTTGAATGCTGGATATAAGCTGTTTATTGTTTAGAAACTGTTCCATGAGATTTCTCAGATGTTGTCTGTTATATCCTCTGTAGAAACAGTTGTGCACATTTTAGCCCTTCTGCATCAGACCTTGAATCCTACCTAATAAGCAAGTGTGTTGCAAAACATTAAAAAGCTTAAGTATAGTTTTACATCATGATGAGAGTTGATTCATCATAAAATATGTTGTGTCATTCTGGGGCACACTTGAGACTGACTGGACTTCACCAAAGAGGACTGCTTTTGGAGGTCTGGTTCTCCTGGTCCCACTAGTTTGCCTGTTTACAGTTCCTTTGACTGGCTGTAGCTGGTAGGATTAATTTCATAATGGATACATCTTTAAACCTTCTTCCCAGAACTGAGTAGTAGGATATATCCCAACATCTTGGAGACTCTCAAAATCACAGAAAGTTTGAATTCTCTTGAGCAGTGTATGAGGGTAGGCTGGGACAGAAGTCTGGTATGGTAAACTGACTGAGCTAGCAGCTTAAAAACAAAGAGCATTTCAGAGAAGTAGACTCAGAAAAATTTGCAAGGATTTAGTCTTACCTTTGGAAAGATTTGGGACATCACTAGCAGACAGAAACTAAGTTAATGTTCTCCTTGCCTGACCTCACTTTTCTGCCCGTTCTTCCATCTACTCACTCTCCTTTTAACTAAAAAAAAAAAATGCAATCCGAAATATGTATTTTTACAATTTCTATTGAAACAAGACATTGCACAGCAAATACCATCTCCCAGGAAGCAAGCACAAGAACAAGAAACGAATTGCAGATTTTAATCGTGATGAATGCTTTCCGGTCATGCCTCAGGCAAATTCTGCAAGGAAAGGTGGTAAGAATCTAGAGACAGTAAGTCTATTAGCATTTCAGATGAGTTTTGAAAATCAGTTAGGTACATTATTCTGAAAATCCCATCTCCCTGTGCGATAAGTTTCTTCTCAGTGGCACTTGTTGGTACTTGCTGCAGTATCAGGTCCTAAACGTCAAAAGCTCAGTGGGGAGCTACAGGGTTAGGTAGATCTGTGCCCATGACTCAGTGTTTGCAGCATCAGGCCTCTTATGTTAACAGCCTGTGTAATGTAATAAGGAAATAACTGTTGTGTTATCTGATCTTGCTTAAAAAGAAATAATTGCATAATTCAGCAGTTCATGGTGCTTTTGAAAAGTGTAGGAGGCGTTAACATTACTCTAGGAAAATTAGCCTGTGTTTGTAATATGTACACATGTGTTCATTAGTTCACAGACTTGTGTGGCATCAGATTGTGTGGTCTTTGGGATTCTTTGTCTGACCCTGGAACATGTCTGAGTTCCCCAGTTGAGATACATGTCCCTGCCCCATTCTGTGCTTTTATCAAGACGAAACTAAGAACATCACGATTCTTTCTCCACTCTGTGCCTCAGCTTTCGCTAAAATGCACAGTTCAAAAGGGTTCTGTGGTGCACCCTACCGGAGCTGAAGGTACCAGATACACCAGAATACAAACTTTCACTCAATTTAGATAGTGACTCAAAGCTACAAGTTTGGTCTTCTTTGCAGCTCTAGGATTAGGTTACCATTTCATTCTCATTGCAGAGACATTCCAAGTGTAAGTTATTCTTTTACCTAAGCTCAGTAGGGTGAGGTGTTGGAAATATTAATAGAACTCTCATTATCTTCTAACAAAGATTTGTCATGTTGGTACTAATTTATACAGTTCAGCAGCAAAAGCTCCCAATGATTCTGGGAACAAAAAAGGAATTGTGTACCAACATGTACTTTAATTTAATAGCATTAACGCTAGGAAAAGCAATTTTTTGAAACTTTACCCTTAAGCTGTAGTCTCTGTGGTCTCCTACTGCATTTTATGCTTTAAAGAGATGTACTGTTTTGTAGTTTTAAAATATATTTAACTCTCACTAACATAGTATTTGGACATCTGCCAATTTCACTATGGAATTTCAACTGATAAAGAGGGTAGCCAACAAGTAGTGCATATTTGTTATTAATTCAGGGATAGGCTTTGTCATCTTAGGTAAGATGAGGTAGGTATTGTTTGTATGTCTTCTTCTAGCTTGTAACTAGAGAAATAAAAGAAAAAACTTTCTGTCGCAGACTAAGTTTTTAAAAGCTTATTTTAAACCTAGTTTTTCAGTTTGTTTTCAATATGGCACTGATTGTAATATGGACTCATTAAATTGGAAGCATTAAATTGCATAATCATTCATTCAGTTTTTAAAATTACATCAGCAAATTTATTTCTTGCATTTTTAAGTCTCCTTTAAACATGTAAGCAGAATGCACATTAGAATCTGACTGCACTGAGGGATATGTGCATTCTTCTCTCTTTCTTCTTAGAAAACTGCATTTTGATATAAATAGTTTGGTTTGGATTTCAAATAAGCATACATGAATGTTTGACTTTTGACTTTCAAAAAAGCATATGCCAATGTTTATGCATCAGTCTTCACAGTAATCTGAAGTGTTTAAACTTCAGAAGAATGGATCTTGCAGGTATTTAAATATTCTTTGCCTGCAATTAAATTATAAAAGTTTGCATGTGGCTTGCATGAGGGTTTTTTTCTAGGTTCAGTCATATATAACTCATGTCACTGGCATTTGGTGAATTGTAGCTTGCAGTAGAAATGAGGAATGCTTTAACTATGAAATAACTGTGTCACATATGCAGTAAGCATGAAACGCAGTGGACTAATGGGACTTGTTATTGATGACGCTGAAAGCTAAATAACCATTAGTATTAAATCTTATGAATAGACTCTTGTCTTTCATCTTACCTCTTCAAGCAGATAAAAGACACAGAGGCTATTTAGATGTCATAAGAATAGTTTGCTGAAATCCCTACGGACTTACAAAAAAAAATCTCTCGTGTTGCTTAGTGTTTTGTTGTGTTCAAAGAAATGCCAGTATGCTAGTGCTGAAAGAAGAATTATGTGTGGGTTTAGGCTTGTTAAAGATGCTGTTGAGTTGAAACAATGTGCACCCCTTCTCTGCAAAAATTTCTACTTTGGGTTTTAAAAATACATAGAAAAATCTCTAACATTGAAAATTTTGAAGAAGCCTTGTAAGACCATATTATAATACAGCATTGTCAATGTTTGTATTTTCCTAGATTCATTTATAAGACTACTGTGTATGTTTTTAAATGGCTGTAACATATTAGAAATATATAACTAAAATTTTTTAACAAATATTAATCTTCTATTCACCTAAGAATAAAGATTCTTAAAGATTTAACTTGCAACCTTCTCCATTTTAATAATAAAATACACTGACAGTGGTTGTAATTTGTCCTTATCTTTCATACAGAATATTTAGAAACAGAACTTATAATACACTGTTAGCAGTTGATGTGGAAGTGGTGTTCTGCTCTGAGATCTTGTGTGATAGCTTTGGGAACAGTAAATAAATTGCAAGTATCTCTTGTGAAATTCTGGTTCAAATAAATATTTCTAAATTTGTGGTGAGTATATATTAATCATGCAGTGCATAACAATCATACTGGTGTGTTTTTTTTATAGGAAACAGAACTGGAAGACTGTGGTGTTAGTACTATGCTGCTGGTACACTTCTTTGGAAAGGAAGGAAAGCAAAAACTTCGCTATTCTGAGTTTTTCAGGTATTTTTTCAGCTGGACAAGCCTATCAGGAACCAATCTTGTTCCTATCCCCTCTGCTTTGTACCAACACTGGCATTAATCTGATCTTACACTGAGCTGATTCAGAAAATTAAGGAACGAAGTAGAGATTATTCATGATTTTGCATGATTGCATTTCCCATTTAGCTCCTAGAGTCTGCTGTCTACAGGAGTTGAGCACCATAACTCCAGAGCAGCAATGGGCCTGGAGGCTGTGAGGGTCGAGACTCCCATTCTTGGCAGTTCTATGGTGACATACCTTAAAACAATGTGATTCATGAGTATTTTTCTTGACCAAATCACCAAAAAAGTGACTTCTAATCGAATAAAAAATATTTTCTGAGCTGAGATACCCTCTTCCCTATTACAGCTATCATGGTAAGCTGTAGGCAATTTATCCACTTGCTTCAAATTCCAGCTGCTGTTGAAGCTTTACCTGTGCCTTTTCCTTCACCCTTTGAACTACTTTTGCAATGGGACCATGCAGATACCTGTTTGAATCTTGACACACGTCTCCTAGCATGACATCAAGAGAAGATTATCTACATCAGTATTACCTTAATCTACAAAAATAATCAGTCCTTTACAGACTGCAAAAATAAAGTAGAATAATGTGCTTTACTTCAGTTTATATTCAGAAACTGAGAATGTGTGTCAGCCCTCTTAAAAATGAACATTGTTGCAATCAGTAGACTAAAAAGTGTTCGGCTCCAGTGGCTCTGGTACATACCAGTCTTCAAATAAACAGTCTTTCTCTTTTGAAGACCTCAGCTCAATAGGAATCTAAGTGAGTAAAATAAGTTTAAGATGTCTCCAGCTCCCTTTCCTATAAATACCATAGATCCTCTCAATGAAACAAAAGGCAGAGAGCACCAGTAAAAGGTTGTGTTTGCATATACAGTGTAAACTGAAAAGCCTCAGGTTTTAGATAAAATCCTACATTGACCCAATGAGGCATGACATTGATGAAACTATGTACCTAGTACATTCAGAACGCATAGGTTAAAGACCTTTGCCCGCCACACAGATAGAGGCCTGTAATCAAAATCAAACTCCCACATCTTGCTCTTAAAATTTGTGGGATAAGTGTAAGGTTTAATGCAGGTAATTTTTCAACAGTGGCAGTTATGTTTCGTAGAGCTGGAATGTGCCTCTTTATCACTGCATAGACACTCCATCTCAGTTGCAACATGACAGTGAAGTTTGTTTAACACGAAGAAAGGTGAATAAAAGGATCGCTGTCTTTTTAACCTCTGTGAAGATATCACCTTTCACATTATTTTATTTGCAAGTAAATCAAGCACATCATTTCTGGCTTCCTATTGTTCAGGGAAAATGTGATTTCTATCTGATGGCCTCTCATAACACTTTACCTTATGCGAGAAGCTATTGTTGGCTGTTTGATCAAAGTGCCACGCTGTTTTTACAAGAGATGACTGATGAGCTGTACAGACATAGATCATTGTCAAAAGCAGAAAATAATGATGGTAAATGCTTTTATCATTTTCCAAGTTCTTGCCTAGAAAGCTTTTCCATTGATCAGTGTAGTACCTAGTAGAAAGTAGAGGTGATTAGGTTTGATTAGGACACACTAAAACTTGTCACATTAGGTAAATACACAGATATTGCTGTGCTGCAGAGTCCTTGAAACTTTAAAAAAAAAAAATCAGGAATGCTCTCATTGTGAAATTTTACCATACTTACATGGCAATTCTGAAAGCTGAGACTAGTGTTCTCATCTCATTACTTACATATATTTTCCTCATCCTCCTTTTCAGTTTGGCTGGCATTAAAAAATCCCTTTGTAAGTGTGCAGCCATCTGTATCTACATGTACACCAGTGTTGTCCAACCCTTTTAGCCCACAGTCCAAACATTTAAAAACTGTTAGACATCCACAGTCAATATACCAAGGCAATTAATTTGTCCTGTTCTCCTTTCTTTGCATTCAAATGGCACAAAGAAAATGGAAACTGTCTACATCTCTTCAGGCAAGGTGAGACTGATATAAGCCAGCTCTTGTGCCTCCCTTCCTACTGCCCTGAGCACAGGAGTCACACTGAGTGTGGGGAGGGAAAATGGCTTAATCATCTATCTCCAGCTGCTGTGTGGTTCTTGGGAAATCATATGTTTTTGATACACACAAGAGTTTTTTATACCAAGTGTAAAGAATCAGACCATGAAATAGAATATCAGATCACTTTTCAACCTTTCTTGGGCTGCTGAGAGCATGGAAGTAAAGAAACAATCTTGTTATAGTTATTTTGTGGCACTAGTAAAGTTCTTTTTCGTGACTCTCCAGAACATAGTCAAAACAGCAACGAAAGATGTTCCTCTTCATTCTCTGCTGAGCAGCATTGGTGGGATACCCATATTGTTCTGCAGTTGGAACTGCTTAGAAGCAGTGGAAGCAATCCAGGATGTACATTATCCTATATCTTTATTCTCCTGTATCAGTTTAAGAAAATATAGAGGAATTTGCAGCAAGCCTAAAATCATGTAACAGAGAAAGGTAGATTTAATACAAGAGGCTTTAATCAGGTGAAACTTTATTCTCAGAAGATCTGAACAAGTTTCTGTTTCAGATTACCACCACTCAGTTTTACACCTCAACAATAATGTCATCTTCTAATACCAGGACCTGTCTTAGAGAATGTCAGATTTCAAACATGAAGCCAAAGTTCCCCAGATTTCCAGGCTTTTTATTCTTTTGTATGGGTTTCTCCCCGTTTTTTGATACAGAAATAATTTTTGGTCTTTTCCTTACAAAAAAAAATTTTTCAATTGTGCTTTAATTTTCAGCTATATTGTATGTACTGTTTTTTATTCTGAGTAGAAAACTATTTAGTATTCTAGATATAGCAAATATTTCTTCCTGACAGACACTATTTTTCCCCTGAAAAAAGTCCTTTACTGATCTTATTTAAGTATGTTTAATCCCAAATAAAAGAGGAGACACTATTTCACTCCCTAAACAGTTTACAACTGCTGTGATTTTTTTCTGTAATCTGTCCCCAAGCAAGCTTAAATCTCTCACAGTCTTCTTGAAGGTAAAAAATAGTGCAGAAAGTGTGGAAAGGATATTCAAAAAACTCTCTGATAGTTGTGTTTTTTCCTGGGATGTCTTACAAAAAAGTACTTCCTGGTGTAGTTAAATAATGGGCATCTTTTAATCATATAAATTAACATTTCAAATCCAGTTTATGGCATTTTCTTACCTGATTTGTTGCTTCCAAACTTTTCATTGGTTAGTAGAATTTTGCACCAGAAATATTCTTTAATCGTGGTCCCTTTTTTATTTCTGCTTTAGCTTGAAGGTAACAAATTGTATAACTATGCACACAAATCATGCCTTTTCCCTACCTGCCCTGTTTCTTTCCTTCAGTATTTTGAATTCCTTGGTACATTTCATTTGAAACCTTTCATTTGAGAAAGCAGAATGATCCAGGCTGAACCCCACTGCTAGTGCTGACATTTTGTTCTGTGTGTGTGCCAATGCGTAGATGCAGGATCTGTTTCAGGTAGCATCATCAGCTGGCAGTGCTTTAGCTGTGATTGTAGCTTGTACATTTTCAGTGTTTTTCATCTGGGGATTTGGAATTGCTTTGCAGAAATAGAATATGATTGCTTCCTTACTTGTCTCTGTACCTACACTTCTATCTATGTGTGTGCATATACAGACAGACCCCTAATGCACTTAAAGATTACATCTAGTGCAACCAAGATCGGGCAGTGAGGAGGTGGAGACAGCAACAAAATCTGGCTTTGTGATATTCCTATCATAACTCAATCTGAATATTTCCCAAATACTTAGTAAAGAGATTGAGAAGTCTATTTCTTCCTTTCCTATATACTTAGCAAAAGAATAGCTTGATTAGTTTCTACGCAATGGTTATAAATGAAAGTGAGGGGTTTGGTTTGGTTTGGTTTGGTTTAGAAATACTTAGGATAGTAAATCAAAGAGGGGTTTGTCTGTAATTCTGAAAATTGTGAGACTGATTAACTATCTTAACACTTGCAGAACTGAATTTACAAGCATACATCTGAATGTTCTCTAAAGGTTAATGTCAAGCCTTTATGATATTTTCCGTATTGAGGTTTGAAAGTCAGATTGCAAAAAGGCAACTCGCAGCTGGTTTGCAACAGTCTTTTGGTGCAGAGAGGGTTACCAATTCTTCAAAAGGACTTCAGTGTCCAAAGAGGAGCCAAAGCAGAATATAAATGCTGGGGTGGTATATCCACCACTATCTTTGTTGTTAAGTTTCCTTCCTACAAATCAGTGCAACAAAAACTGGTCAGATCTGTACTAGAGTGTTAAAGCTCTGCATAGACAGTTCAAGTCAAGAGGTGGAAACATTTCCTTTAATGTGTCATTCTACTATTTTGTGTTCCGTAAAGAATACAATGCTAGCACTTCTCTGGCTGGAGGGGGGAATAGCTGCATTCCTGAGGTCTCCCTGCTTTTATTACATTTTCATTTCTATTTGTGGTGCTTTAACACCATTAAAGCTGAGTTGCCAAAAAGTCTTGAAAGACTCCCTCTTTCTACAGTAGAGCACATTACAAAATGAGGGATAAGTCCTGATAAGGTTTTTGGATGCTGTTGTAGCATGATAAGGAATTTGGCCATTGGCCTTCAATGTGGGTGTTTGAGAGAGTGTGCATAAAACGGGTTATCTTAAAGAAAGTACTGTCTGTTCTCAACCTTTTCCCCATCTTATAAATTTATGGTTTGCCTTTCCTTTTTATTTGGAAACTGAGGATTTGCTTTTATTTTCAACCAACATAAGAGTATTCCCAGTGTAATTATTTTTTAATTGTAGAGCAGATCTGCAATCAGAATCCTGTTCCTGTAGTTGAATTCTGACTCCCTTCAAAGTTCCCAGTCAAGTTCCCACTGACTTTGGGAGAGCAGGAATTTCATTCCTATGGGTTTTTTTCCTAATATCTGGATAAATTTTTGAGCATTTTCCAGCTGAAACTCATAGCAGCACTGTGATCCAGAAGATAACAAAAGCAAGTATCCCTAGTGGTGTCTTGACATTTATGTATCAAGTTATACTTCCTAACCAGAAAGTTATTTTTAATAACTTATAATAACTTTCACTTGAAAAAAACCTCATTAGGATTTTTAACTCTCACATCTGGGAATAAGAATGACCTAGAATGCTGATGCAATGATTCACAGTATTTTAATTTTTTTTTATGTGGGAAACTATCACATAAATTTAAAATTGCACATTTCAGCTGCTACTCTGAGTAGCATTTGATACAGCAGAAAATCTTCCCACTCTGGCTTGCCAGGAGCAAGCCTACAGGTTGAAATTAACTTCAGTTAGAAGAGGGTGAAGAACCAAGAGCACATCAAAAATGCCACAGCCAAAACCTTCACTTTCTGCTCTGGCTTTGCTGCCCCTTTCAGCTGGCTAATGTGTGCAGCTTGGTGGGCCACCTGCTACTTCCTTATCTTGTAGAAGTGATTGATCTTTCAGCTCTCCTGCCTTTATTGGATCTGGCTAGAGGGCAGGTCGCCAAGGCTTTTCTACTTAAGGAAATGCAATATTCAGAAAAGGTGGAAGAATATGTTTCTATGTAATCACCTATGGCTACTGACCAGTAAAGCAAATGACTGAGAGTTAGCTCCCCAAGATAAATAGCTCGAGACTCAAGACCTTAAGTCTGTTGCAAAATATATCTACCTTTCATAGATTAAAAGCCAAGAAAATAGAACATAGTGTCTTGTTTCCCTGTATCCAAATTTTAGGCATATTTCTGTAAGTGACCTCATTTTCAGCAGTTCTCTTCCTCCAAACCAGACATTACATGGCTTAGAAACTTCAGTCAAAGATACTGTTCAGCACAGTGACTTCCAGCTAAGTACAAGCCACACATCCCAGATACCACCTATTCCTTACCTGTGATGGCCACTCTCAAAATGTGGCCAAGTGGCCCTAGTCAGTGTCTGCTGGACTGACTCCATGCCTGGTCCACGTGCCAGGTCCATGCTGTTCTCTCCCCCTGCACCTCAGCCTCCCTTCCCAGGACCTGGGGGGACTGTTGCAAGCTGTGGGTGCAGCAGGGCCACTTGTGCCAACCCATGCAGCCAGGCTGGTCTCCCCGACACATGCTGACTGCAGTGCTGGCCAGAGACAGTGTTCTCATGAGTTACAAAGAGAGCAGCTGGGTTTGAAAAGGGAAGAGTGCAAGCTGTGCGAGTCAGCTCTTGCTGGTCTGCAAGACAAGGGGCTGCCCGGTCACACTAGTGGCACTAACTGGTCCTCTGGTGTTTCATCTCCTTGTGAGAGGGAGAGTTGGGGGAGTTGAAAGTGTGTCAGGTCTTAAAGTTGACTCTGGAGGAGTATACCTTAGTGTTTGACTATACTGTGAGAGCCTTGTAATCCCCTTTACTAGACCTGAAAAATGCACATATAAAATGTGAGAGCATATTGTACCCCTCCTCAGTATTAATCTAATTAAACTCTAGCCTGAAACTTAAAATCATCTCCACTATAAGGCTTTCATTTACCTGCGTGTCCTGAGCTGTGAAGCATTTGTTTGCCCTTCATTTGCATGTGCAGCTCTACCTATTAGAAGAAAAAAATACAAGAGAGAGCTTATGCCACAACAGCAGTCTTCGGCTAAGCCCTTATAGACTTCACAGAGCTTCGAGCTACTAATTGTCCAAGTGATCTCATTAAAGAACTAAAGATAGCTGTGTGAACTAAAATGCCATAATTTCAAGGGAAAGAATTCAAACCCAGTGAGGCCCTGCAAACACTGATGAGCAAATGAGCCTCTGCTGATATTGGCTACGTAGACGCTTAACTGTCCTCTTCTTCAAATAATTTCTTTGTCCCAGTGTAGGAGTATTTCATTACCTCCTGTCAATAATTTCTGCAACTCAATAAAGCAGGGTTCTTTCAAAATACTAAAAGTATTCTGGCAAGCACCACTATTTTTAGCCTTTATTTAAAAACCATCGCTTGTTTTTTGGTTGCCCCATTTCTGACGTGGAAGTTATCAAATGGATCACACAGTATTGTCTTTTACTTTTTCAAAATTAATATTAGCCAGAATAAATTAATGGGAATTAATGAGAATAATTAATGGCCATGTAGACCAAACTGGGGAAACTCAAAGCTCCAACTCTCCTTACAGTTCCAGTTCTGTACCTGCAGGTTGTTACTTGCTTCTTGTTACTTTCTTCCTAAATGAATGAGTGTCTCCTAAAAACCTTGATGTTCACCCTTTCCTTTTTCAGCCAGTTCTCTTCTTACCTTCCTGCAACATCATCTTCTGTGCTCTTCTGAACTCTGTACATGTGAATTATATTCCTCTCTAATCCATCCTCTAGTGAGCGCAAAATTAATTTGCCAAACCTCTGTATGCAGTTATAATCTTTGAGGCTTTCAGTCATCTTCTCCTGCAGTGATGATTTCAAGTTTCCTCTTTTCTTTCACCTTTGTGGTTACTAGGGCCTCATCTTTCTAGGCACCTTCCAACCTTGTCATTCCTCTCCTATTAATATGACATCTCATAAATTATGTGTCAGGCCTTTAGTTACCATGTCTCTTTTCATCCATTCATTATGCTGCTGCCTTACCAATTATTTTATCTCCTTATCAATGCGTTTTTAAACATTAGTAAAAACTAGATGGCCAGTGTTATATCGGCAGGTTCCCCTGGCAGCTGCCACCTGTGCGGGCCGAGAGCGTGCCCTGCTGGTGCCGCTGTGGAAATGCAGCCCTGGGAATTAATCCACACGCGCCGGTAAAATCAAAGTGGTGATGTTTAAAACAACGATATTGGTGCGTCTCTAGTTCAGAGTTACTGTCTACTGCATTTAGTAGCCGAGGTAGTAGTAGTGATACAGTGATGTGGATATCAACTGCTGGATAATATCTGTTTACACTTAGGTTCATGGAAAATCTGCAAACAGAAGTCCAGGAAATGGAATTCATAAAGTTTTCAAAGGGTTTGAGTGTCATGAGAAAAGAAGACTTTGCAGCATGGTTGCTGTACTTCACTGATGAGGAAAACAATGAAATTTACTGGCAGAATGTGAAAGACAGAATCGAGGCAGGAGAGGTTGGTACCCAAAGCTTGCTTTGCTTTGCTTCCTTGTTTGTATGTACATGTTTACATTTGAATGTGAGTATCTAATAAGGTAACTAGTTACCAAAAGAGTTATTGCAGCCCTTGAATTTTATGCAAATAGGAACTGATAATTTGCCAGCTGAGAAATGCAAGTACTGACAATGAGTAGGCAATTGCACCTAAACACTAACTCCCACCTGATTTAATGAAATAGAATTATTGGGATTTGAAGGTATTATTCATTATATATCACCTGAATTCTGTGATACTCTAGAATATCAGCTTGGAAGAATTCAAGACTTTCTGCAAGTTTACAAATAACCTGGAAGACTTTTCCATTGCCATGCAGATGTTTACTGTAGCCAATCGTCCTGTGAAACGGGGTAAGTGCTGTACACCTTTGGTTTGGGTTTTTTTTAAAGAAAAAATGTGGTTTTGTTATGGAATTAATAGTTGGTGGGCTTATGTGAAAAATGTGAGAGAGATATGAGAGGGCAGCAAGAGAATTACATATTCTTGAGAGAGAGGTGTTTGGATGGAATTCAAACCAAAAAAGGCCAAAACAGGGGGATTTACAACTTCTGACTTTCATCACTAGTTAGTCCAGCCTTCAGGAAGAGTTTCGTTTCTGCAACCTGTCTGGGTGGCTGTTCTAGTGCTTAACCAATCTCATCGTGGAGATTTTCCTCTTCTGTGTCAAACCCTTGTTGCAACTTACAATGATTGTGTCTTACCTCTGCACACCTTTGAGAAAATGGGGCACTATCTACTCTATAACCCATTTTAGGCAGTTGAAGGCTGGAGCGAGATTCCCCCCTTACACTTCTGGTCTTCCCAGCTCCCTCAGCTTCTCCCATCATGTGCTTCTGTTCCCAGCTGAATTCATGGCCCTCCTGGTTTAACAACATTTTTCTTCTGTGGGGGGAGACAGATTTTATTTGCACAAGGCATATGAAGAGTGGAAAGAGCATGAATTAATGGTGAAATAATAGTCATCAGTGAGATGCAAGAGTTTAACTCACTTCTCTGTTAAGTATCCCGTTTTTAAGTGCCAAAGGATAATGAGGCCATCAGCTGGTGTTAACTCTGGTAATTTTTCCCTGTAAAAACTCATTCCTAACCAATACACAGTTGTGACTCTGTTTATGCACTGAACCACACTGTGATCAAAAGCAGTCAGCTGCTGAGGTAACTCACAGATGTTCCATGTCTACATATCTAATCCTTTCCTGAAACTCACTAACTTCTTTGTCTTGCTGTTTGCATATGTGTACTTGTGTGTATTCGCACACATATTAATATTGATCTAAAAATAAGACAGTCTTTTAGTCCTTCTTTTTTACTCTAGACTTCTTTTCCTTCTGAGTTCACAACTCATCTTTTCTCCCTGTTAAGGTGGCCCTTCTTGGTTTGAAGATTATTATGCTCCACTGTTGTAGGAGATCTTTCTCCTTTTTTCATTTTTTGTTATATTCAAAAAAAGTACATTGCTATGTCTGGATTTAAATTTAGCATCAAGAAATGAAACAGTTAACATCTTTTGAAAGACAAAATTAAAACTGCTATAATCATCCAATATGTCATGTCCTTTTCAAATTGTGGTATATCCTCTTGCAAAAGGATTTTCAATTAAATTTTATTTAAACCAACTGTAAATTCTACATTTATTACATTAGGAATTGCTGAAAGAGACAAAGATTAGAGCTAAGTCAGGAATGCTACTTCCTTTAGTAAGCTTCAGAACTAAAGATATTTTTAGTACTATCTATAAAAAGCACTTGTTTCTGAAAGCAGAACCACGTTAATACTATATTTATGACTTCATGGGACAACTTGCTGTAATAATCTACAATACTGCTATACTTTAATAACCTCCAGTCCCTTCTTGAAATTCACACTTCCATGATGCCTTCAAAAATGCAGACAATTCATATGTTGGGATCGTGCTTACTATAATAAACAACAATCATTTCAGTCTTACAATCTGCTGTTTTACAGCAACCCCACATTTCCTCATCTTCCTTGAGTCAAAACTCCAAATTCTGTACACCAAAAGTGGGGATAGTAGGTTATATCTGTAGGGCACATGGCAGTGTAGAGAGAAGGCAAGAAAGCTGAAGACAAAAGTAGATCTTCAGAGAGGTGTGACGGCTTTTTCTGCCACAAATCCCGATAAACTCTTCAACTGTCATTTAAGAGAAGGTAACCTACTTCTTTAAAAAACAGAGCTGCAGGTACATAAAGCCATGTGCTGTAAGAACCACGTAAGACGTGGTGGTCTGTGTTTCTACAGAGTTGCTGAGGAGATTTTTGGTTGACGTGGAGCACACCATAAAATACTGTTCTCTGAGGAGAAGAGTTTTCTTGCAGAATGAATTGGCATGAAACTGGTTTGAGATAAAATGGTAGGGTTTTTAATGAGAGCATAGCGAGGCAAACAGTTATCATCCCAATGTGCAGGTAGCAGCCAAAAGTATGTAAGTTTTTAGCATGCAGCTATCTCTAGAAAAAATTATCGCTCTTACTGTCATTTGAGAAGTAGTCCATTTAAAAAATTTGTCATAAGATTAATAAAGGTAGTATTACAAAAGATGAAGCAAGCTCAAGAACGCATGAACTGAGACCTCCTAATAGTTTAGTAGTTCACACATCCCACATTGTCCACTTAGGATACCCATGAGACATTGTAAATTGTACAGAATCCTGCTATTTATGTGCTTTCCATTTTCTTTACAAGTTCACAGTCACCTATGATGTAATATTATGTCTTTACTAGCTGAGTTCAAGAGAGCAGTGAAGGTGGCAACGGGACAGGAACTCTCAGATAATGTTCTGGATACCATTTTCAAGATTTTTGATCTAGATGGAGATGACTGCCTCAGCCACAGCGAGTTTCTTGGAGTCCTGAGGAACCGAATTCATCGAGGTTTGAGGGTAACAAGCTGACATATTTGTTTTTAAATACCACAGACAATTACTACAACTATCTTGTAAATGCTTGTAGAAACAGAAGTAGAGTTAATGAATAGGAAAAAAAATATATTTTAAACTGGATATTCCTTACTGCATATGAGTCTAGGAGGAGTGCTGCCACCAAGAACTTGTTATTACACATATGAACTACGAAAGGAGCAGCACAGCATTACATATTGTATTTACATAATCTGGGAATGGGAGTCTTTTTTGTGTAAATGCTAAACACACTTTAACTTTATTAACAGGTACCGCAGCAGCAAGGCATTCAAGGTTACTGGAAGTGTGTGAAAAGAGAAAGCATTAAAGGCGCCAAAGAGGTGTGGAAGCAAACTGGGAAAAGTCCTTTTTAAAGCAGTCCATTGTTTTTTTGTTATAAGTGTTGTTATTTAGGGGAGTTTGTCTGTCCTGTTTACTTAATAACTGAATCAAAAATACTCTTTTTTAACCATAGTTAAAGTTTAATTAACCCAGACTCTAAAGCAATAATTTTATCATCCAGTTGCAGTGCAATCAGTTTGGTTTACAGAAATATTATCACTTTTGACCTCCATACAGAAGCACTCTTGTTCTAGGGAATAATGTCATTTACTGTTCTGTGGAGTCTGACCCTGCACTGTAGAGCACAGAAGACACAGGATTTAATAGTGGCCCCAGGCCCCCAGCAGTATCATCTCCTGTTGAAGGAGTGGACATCATCTCAGTTAGCCACTAGCACAGCAGTTCTCCTTCTCTGGCAAGGGCAGAGGTCCAAAAGGCAAAATCACTAGCACAATACATTTGAATTCAAGTTATCCTGTATCAAAAAGCAAACTTCACATGGTTCATTCTCTCATTATTGTTGATCTGCTCATGTGCAGGTTCCTGGTGCCTGATTCCACCAGATCCTGTGTGGATGTCTGGTTTGTCTACCTTCATGATGATTAATCATGATGATTAAACTGGAAATACAAGACTGTTGATGCAGGCTTTAAAAGTTGCATGTTGATCAATGAATGTGCATCGACTCTCTCAGACCTCTTCAACAAATACTATAAATGACAAGCAAAAATCCTCATTCTGTCATAAACAGTGGTAGCTACAATTTGACTCATAACTGTTTTGCTCTAATTATATTGTGGAAGAAGAATGTGTAACAAATAGTTGCTTTATCTTACTAAGGGTTGTGACAGGGAATGCTGCAGTATCTCGGGAATTCAAGGTTATAATAAACAAGTGTTGGGGGGATAATGAGTCCAATGAAAAAGTAAATACAAGTGTTTATTACTCCAAATGCAAAGTTAGACCTAAGATCTTAAACAGTAAAACAAGGAACAAATCAAAACTAACATTTAGCAATTACAGATGAACATTTTTTAGCTATAATGTAATGTGCACAGGTGTGCGTGTTACGTGTTTTGTTTTTTCTACAATCTCAGGGGCCGATAGTCCCAGGTCCAAATCACTCTTCCTGGTTGGCTACTCTGTATAGGAGATAGACTTATCTACAAAGGTTCTTCCTCTTTCCCCCTCTCAGTTGTCTAACTTGTCTTGGCTGGGATGAGAGCTTAACCCTTCAAGACAGGTTTGTGATAACAGAGATAATAGACTCAAAAAGTAGACTAGGGAAATGTCTCAAGAAAAACAACCAAGAAATCTCACCAGTCAGTGAGGAAGTATCCATTCCTTTTTTGCATATGTTGTTCTTAAAGTTGTAAATAAGCTCAACAGGAGGTGGTTTGTTGTCATTTCTTTGGGTTTTGGTGCAGTGAGTCTTGAAAAGAGGGGAAATTTCCATGATAGATAAGACATCAGAGCAGCTTTCACTCAGAGGAGGGACAGGAGAGGATGCACTGGGAAGCCATAAAGGTCCCAGCTAAGGTGTACTGAGATTACAGATAATGTGTTTGGTGTGTTGGTAGCTGTCAGGCAGCTTTGTGCTGAGGAGAAGCCCTACTGCCTGAGCCTTGGTATGGTGGTTCCTAAGGAACAGAACAAGAAGCCAGCAAAGCACCTCTTCCGTCCATGGGCTCAGCTTGGAGCTTTAATTTAAATAGTGTTAAAGGGAAAATGCTTGTATTCCTGTCATCTTTGGACATGGACCCAGAACAAGAGCACACCTGTGGGGGAATACTGAGACTGGCTAGACGATCAGGCACCAGTAACGACCTAGGATCCCTTTTCCCCCAGGAAACAATCCAAATGAAGTAAACAATTTGGAAACAATCCAAACGCTACTACTACGCGTCAGCCTCCTCCCCTCAAACTGAACTCATGCAGTGCTCTGTGGGCAGCAAGATATCAGATGGCTGGTTTACCTTGTGTGTTTGGAAGTTGCTTGTTGCTGCTGGTGATGGGAGCTAAGACTAAGAGGTAGCTAATGGGAGCAAAGGTGGGGCAGGGGCACTGGCACCATGGCACCACAGCCAGCTGTGCATCACCAAATAATCAAAAATATGACATAATTGAGAAAGAACTTCACAGCAGTGTGTGTGTGTGTTCACCCAAAGTGTGCTTTGTGCCAGCTCTGACTTTAATGCAAGGCCACCTTTTATTTGTTGCTGTTAATATTTTGGCAAATCGTTATTACTTTGGAATGGAGATTATTCTTTAATATTTTAGTCTGTGTGAAGTTAATAGGTTTACAATGTTTGTTATTGCTTTTGTGGTTTCCTTCGTTTACTAATTACTTGCTGCTTACAAGCTGTTTGGTTTTCTTTTGGAAAAATCAACTCATTTAGCTTTAGTGTATCTAGAAGTTTAATTCCTCGGTGCTCGTTTGTATCTAGGTTTGTGCAATGAGCAGTATCTGCTTTCAGCAGTTACTAAAAATGGGATTTCAAGTTTTATTTTTTAGCAAAAGCTTTGGTGTAAAGTTCAGAGGAAAAAGAAAAGAGATATGCTTCTTTTTTAAATTAATTTAATGTCTGTAGTAAAAAAAAAAGAAATTAAAAGATTGATTAGGAATTAAAATAAAGTTATTAATAATTTTCAGAAGTTACCCAGAAAGTGCATCCAGGAAGGAACTTCTTTGAAGGCCAGGGAGGACTTGTCCATCAGGCTTGAAGAAGCCTGTGTTTAATTTATAGTTTATTGTTATTTGTCTTTAACTAAAATGCTTTATAAAACAGTCTTAAAGGAATTTCTCATTTTTAATATCTTTAATTGAAAGAGCTGTTTGTGTAAGTGTTTAGATAAACATTGTCTTTTGAAGAATGCATCATAGTTTTAGTGTTCAGTGTTTTAGTTCCTTTTAGTCACTGTATGGTATTTGCAACCTGAGTGTCAGCATTACTCAACACAATTTTGTTAAAAGTTTATGCCAGCTGCCAATCTACTAAATATATCAACTCTGACTCTTTTAAAATTAGAAACTCATCCTCTGAACAGAAATATATAGAAAAACTAAATAAAATGGATTTTTCTAAAAAAATTACCACATGTGGAATAAAAATGAATACATTGCACATTGCAGAAGTCTCAAAAATTGGTTTAATGTATTTCAAAAGGAGACACAAGGGCGACTGCAGTCATTCACAGCATATAACTCATTTATAGAATTTTAGTTGTTGTATCCGCATAACAATGGTTTATACGTTTTAGTTTGTTTAAAGATACTTGTTTAAGAACCATTTATTCTTCATTTCCAAAGGAAGCAAAGGCAAAAATGCAGTGTGATATACTAGAACTAACAGAAACTTATTGGTTGTTTCTAGAAATTAATTCTGGTGACTTCATGTGTACAAGCCTCTTTCTAAAAGCAAAATTCCCTCTGGATTCAAACCAAGTTGGCAGGTTTTAACAAAATATGCAACAATTAGGAGTACATATTCTGCACAGAAGAACTGAAAAAGAAAAGCTTTATCACAGTGTTATACATCAAAAGCAAATCTCTCAATTACTCCATCTCCTTTGGTGTATTGTCGTGTTGCAGAGTTCAGATGGGTCGCCACTGATCACGCCTGGAAACACCCTGATCTGAACTCAGGTATTATCAGGATCTGATAGCTTGTCAGTTACCCAAATGTTATCCAAAGGACGAACAATATGTTCATTCCTAATTTCAAGCTTTTGGTGGAGAATATGTAAGGTCTTTATCATTTTAGGGATTATAAATATTCTGCGTCTGGACTTCCAGGTGTCTCAGAGCTCATGGAGTTTTGGGTGTAGATACCAGACCATGTCTTGGCTCTGAAAAGTTTACAGATTACGCTTCAGTTACCTACAAGGCAGAGACAAGACAGTGAGATAAACAAAGCTAGACCATGGATTGTGGTTTCATGTCCAGTGTGTATAATGAAAAAGGATCATTGTCCAATAAAGGACTAGAATGGTAACAACTCTGTTACTTAGAGGAAGTATTATAAATTTCAGGTATATTGACCATACTTTGACTAAAACATAGAAATGGATTAATAAATGTACATCAAAATTTAAAAATACGGTTTTCTTCTCATGCAAGAGTTCGCACAGGAGGGTGCAAGCATGTCTCATACCTTCAGTTTTAATGTTTTGTATAAAACAGTCACAACTGGGTCAGGAAACTTCTCCAATGCAGAAAAAAATCTTAAGTCATTCTAAACAGAAAACACATGTCCAAATGATGCTGTGGTCAATATTTGTGAAATCCAAGATGACAAAACAACAGCTCCTATAGTGGACCTGGTCACAATGGAAGCATGAAGATAAATGTGGTGGATGTAGACACACACTATTAGGCCACCAGAAACTCCTACAGAAACTGAAGATGCCACCCAAGAAGAAGTAGAAGGCCGTTTGCAGGACAGGAAACCTGAGAGGCTTGACCATGCACAAAACTAATCAGCAAACATGCGCGTGTCTCTTCACTCTCCTGCTTTTTGAAGGTTTCCTGTTGGCTTTGTTGATTAAACAATTCCTAGTTGGTTCAATAATTAAAAAACTTGCGCAACATATGCGAAGGCAGATTTTCCATTAGGCTGGTGGTATTGGCTTAGTTAACAATGTTTTCAGTTCATTAACTGGAGTACCCTAGCACAGAGCTCTGCTCACTGTCCTTGGGAGCCAAGCTGCTGCTCCTGCATGCCAGCATTCCCCTGGAGCCTGCTCAACAGTGCGCCCACCTGCATGCTTTTAGAACACCTCATGCCCTGAAAAGCAGAAAGCCATGTTTTTCCCCACCCATGTACCCAATGTGAATTTAGGTTGGATATTAGGGAAAATTGCTTCACATAAAGGGTTGTCAAACTCTGAAACAGTTTGCCTGGGGAACCTGGAAGTGATTGAGTCCCCATCCCTGGAGGTAGTGAAAAGACATGTAGATGTCTTTTCAGTGGCACCTTAGGGACATGGTTTAGTGCTGGATATTGTGGTGCTGGGTTGGACTTGATGATCTTAGAGGTCTTTTCCAACCTAAACAATTCTAGGATTCTCTCCTGCCTCGAAGAGTGACCTGCCTTTCCCTGCTGATCAGGGTGAAAGTAACGTGGAAGGCAATGGGCTGTGGGAGGATGGACATGGCACCTTGCAGAATGCTGTTTATGATGGGCATTATGTTGGCCACATTTCAGACACACAGGTTTGTAACGCTGGGACGAGGGATATTCCATGGGGGTTCTTCTCATGTGATTTCAAACACAAACTAGCTGCTCTGCTCTGAAACATCCTCTGGAGGGCCTGGCTGTTCTCCATGACTGCAAAGGGCACACAGAAGATGAACCTCACTGGACTAAACCTGTACTTTGTGAATGCCACTTTTCTTCATCGTTTTTAATGGCCCCCAGATACAAGTACTTGCATTTGGCCACTTTTTGTTAAATTGATGTGCTATTTTATGTGAAGAGTGAAAACTCTTAGAGAGGAGCTGTTTTAAAACTGTTGTGAATTTGGACCTAAAGGAAGTAGATTCTGAAATCAGAACCATCCAATGAGCAATTTCCTGGAGAAAGGATGTACTACAGAGGTGTTGCACCACAACACTGTATGTCTCAGGTCCACTGCTTTAGAGGAAATTTGTCAGTTTTAATATTACCCTATGGAACAACTGGTAGCTCTAAATCACCCCCAAGAAAACCAATTGTTTTAATTTAACACTTGCCAATAAAGTGTTTTAAAATTCTCTTTTTTCCGGATACAGATTTTTTTTAATTATGTGGCATCTAACTGTGTTTTAATCTACTTTGAAACTGATACTACTGGAATGAGCAAATATTACTGAAAACATTGGGTACATCTGTTAAATAATGCACAGAAGGCAATTCCTAGAGCAACAGCACATGAGTCACAGGGTAGATGATTACATTTGCTATTGAAAAGAAAGGATAACAAAATGTGACGTGTTGCCACTAATCTTTAGAAAAGGAGACTAATTAAATGATAGGTCTTAAACTTAAAAGAAACAAAGCTAGTAGAAGAAACAAAATGCTATTAGACTGAAGGAAAAATTTAGGAAACATGAATATCACTGAACAAAAGTAAACTAGGAAAGCAAGGAATAAATCAATATGGCTGAAATAAAATTTTTCAAAATGCTGTTTGACCAAAAATGCATCTTCACGATTTATAAATTTGACATAACACAAACAAGGGCAATTAGTGACTTGCAGTTGGTGTGTACAAGATTTCATGAGCTTTACTGGAATGTGAAGAGCAAATACTTACACAGTCTCAGTTGGTTTTATGTCTACATCAGAAACATGAAGCCTCTAAAAAATTGACTTGTCTCATATTACAAGAAATAGAATTCCAAATGAGACAAATGATCATTTTGCATCAGTGTCCATCTAAGAGGCTCTTGCAATGCTTCTGCCTGGGGATTGCATGATTTTGGAATTCAAGATGAGCTACTTTGAGAGGAAAAAAATACAAAAGCAAAACGGAGATGAAATTGTTGTAGAATATAAGGTCTAAATAGTAAAGAGAGAAATTCTGAACAACTGGAGTGTTTGCAGTGTCTTGCTCTAGGACCAATAAACATCTGGAAGACTGTGCAATAGACCCTAATTGGTGCTGAAGCTGCAAAGGGAAATATTTCACTTCTCTTACAGATTTTTTTCCTGTGGCTAAAGCAGGTGGGCAGCCAGAAATGGAGGTGTGATGCGAAAATAGACAGGGGACATTTTTTTTCGCTATTTGATAGTCATGGGATCCAATGTGATTGTGGTGAGCAGCCATTCCCATATGGCATTCTCAGTTGCTGTTCAGCTTCCCAAAATTTGCTCCAAATGTCATCATTTGTCCCTCCCCACATCTGAGGCAGCAGGGTTTGCACAAGCTGCACTGCAGCCATTTGAAGCCAGACAGGCCCTTGGTGATTTCTAGCAGAGTTTCCTTCATCCTGCTTGGCTTCTATCCCAGGAGCTGTTTTCTTCTCAAGAGGTCCTTGTAGAGATGTCCCAGGTGGCTTTCAGAAGTGGAAGATATTAGTTCCTGACAGCTGTGCCAAGGGGCTCCTTGTGCAGCATAACTCCTCAACGTGGGAGGGGGGGGCGGGGGGGGAAGGCACTGTCTGGGGATAAATAATCCTCTCTATCACCTCACAACCTTGATGTTGTCCTTGTTTAATTCAGTTTCACTTCAGTTTCTGTCATTATGGAAACACTGCACAGAAATGTTACTGGATAATAGCTAGTGGGAGCACGACCAAGAGGAGGGTCTGTGCACAGTAACAGCCACCCACACACAGCATGCAGTTGGTAAAAGCTCTTTGTAACCTTACTTCCCAGGTCGAGCTCCTTTCCCATTAGATTGCAGGGTTGGGAGTACAATGTTTAATCACCAAATACACTACAAAGAAACTAACACAGCGATTAAATGATTAAATGCACAAGTATCCACAAATATCAAACTAAGGTAAAATCAGTTACTTCTAAAAGGACTATTAACAAGTACTCATTATTTGGACACCAAGCATTTAAATCTCTTCCCATTGTCTTGAGGCTAAATGTTAGAAGTCCCAGGAGATCTTGAGGTAAAACGCATGCCAGCAGCTGTGGCATGTTTTGACACCTTTAAGAAACAGAATCATGGAATCATTAACATTGGAAAAGACCTCTAAATTCATCAAGTGCAATCATAACCCCGGCACTGCCATCTTCACCACTAAACCATGTCCCCAAGTGCTACAGTTAATAAAGATTAGAGGAACTGGAATACTTTAACAATATCCGTGATGTGCTAACCAGCACATCAGACCAAGGCTGTCGTAGTTCGCATTAAATCCAAACTCCTCTATCCTTGTCAGTACTTCCTGAGAGTGACTAGGCCCCGTAACCAAGATGCTGTCTGTGTAACCAGTTGCTCTTCCCTCACCTTACAACTCTCCATTGGGAATGAGCTGTTCTACCAGAACAACTCAAGTTGTTCCATCAGCTCCCTCCCTCTCCTGCAGTCCCTTTCTTTAACAGCTCCTACATACAATTTTGCAATCCCTTTCCATACTGTCCCGATCCTGCTCCCATGTTCAAGCATGCCCATACACTGAGAGTTGATCCCAGACTGATCTCCATCTTTCCATGGTCCCTGGGCACATCTCCCGGCTCCATAGTAATTCTGTACGTCAGGGTCAGAGGTCACCACTTCATTCCTCTGCTCTGATACCCACGCACATATAGAAGCTTCTGCTTGGCCATTTGGCTGGGGTGTCTCCTCCCTGTTAGCTGTTCACAGGATCAGAGGATCACAGAATGGTTTGAGTTGGAAGTGACCTTAAAGATCATCCAGTTCCAAACCTCCATGCCATGGGCAGGAATACCATTCATTAGACCAGGCTGCTCAGGGCCCCATCCAACCTGGCCTTGAACACCTCCAGGGATGGAGCTGAAAAAGGCTCACAGGCTTCTGAATTCCTGATCACTCCTCTTAGTATTTGTCCTACCAACTCATCAACAGGTGAGGATGAGAGAAAATGGCCTTAAATTGCACATGGGAAGGTTCAGATTAGATATTAGAACGAATATTTTTTTCACTGAAAGAGTGGTCAGCCACTGGAATAAGTTGCCCAGGAAGGTGGGGGATTCACCATCTCTGAAAGTGTTCAAGTTGATGTGGCACTTGGGGATATGTGTGGTTATGGAGTGCTTAGGAGTGCTTAGGAGTGATTATGGTGGTGCTGGGTTGACTGTTGGACTTGATGATCTTGAGGTCTCTCCCAACCTTGATGAGTCTTCGATTCTGTGAACAAGTAAGGCTGAAACAACTGCCCCTCTCCCTGCCCCTGCCAAGGCAATCCCATCACACTCTCCGCACACCACCTCCCCGTACTCACAGGGACCACGGGCCACACCACCTGGGTCCTGCCCACCCACACCAGCCTCCCCGTCCTGTTCTGTCCAAGCTTTCTCCTTTCAGGGCACACTTCTGGTCTGTTCCAACCTCACCCCTTATGGATGCTGTCTGCAGCCCTCTGGATGGGGTCTGCACTGTATGGATGGGTCTGTAGCCCTATGGATGCTGTTTGTAGCCCTATGGATGCTGTCTGTAGTCCTACGGCTGGGTCTGTAGCCCTGTGGATGGGTCTGTTCCCCCCGGGGCAGGGCAGCCCCGGCTCGGCCCCTCCTGCAGCCGCCAGATGGCGCCAGAGCGCCGCGGGAGCGGCGGTCTCGGCACGTGCACCCCCCGGTCCGGGAGGGAAGTGGGGATTTTGGTCATGGCACGAGCCGTTCCGACCCCGGGATCCCACCGATAGCAATGCCAGAGTGAGGCTGAAGATTTCAGGCGTTGGAAACGCCCGCGCTCGAGAAGCTGAGCCCCGCAAGGCAGCGCTGGTGGTGGCGGTGCCCGCCGAGGTCGCGGCGTGCCCGCGGCTGTCAGGCGCTCAACGCCGTTCAGAAAACAGGCAATAAAACAAATAGCAGTAAGTTATTTATAAATAAATATCATTTTGAGGCACACGACAAGCTGTCTGAGCTCTGTACGTGCTCGGTGAGCGGGGAGAGGCAGCAGCCCGGCAGCGCCCAGGCACGACTGCGCGGACTCGTCCTCGCCTTCGAGCCCGACCAGGACCGCGGAAAAGAGCAAAAGTGAGCTTTAAGACCAGCTTTTATGGCTGGGGAGGATCCCGCCCCGAAGCGGCCGGGCCGGTGCGAACACCCCTCCTGTGAGAAGGGGGGGCGGGAGGTGGCGGGAGCCCGAAGTGTGGCGAGCAGGGAAATGTGGCGAGCAGGTCGAAGAAGGTGATCCTGTCCCTCTACTCAGCCCGAGTGAGGCCACGTCTGGAGTGCTGTGTCCAGTTCTGGGCTCCTCAGTACAAGACAAGTGGCTACTGGAGAGGAACCAGCGGAGGACCACACGGATGATTAAGGGACTGGAGCATCTGTCTTATCAGAAGAGACTACCGGGAGCTGGGCCTGTTTAGTCTAGAGAAAAGACTTAGAGGGGATCTCATTAATGCAGATCAATATCTCAAAGGCAAGTGCCAAGAGGATGACGCCAGACTTTTCTTGGTGGTGCCCAGAACGAAGAGCAATGGCCATAAACTAAAATACAAAAAGTTTCACCTCAACATGAGCAAGAACTTCTTTACATTAAGAGTGGTAGAGCACTGGAACAGGCTGCTTAGGGAGGGCGTGGAGTCTCCCTCTCTGAAGACATTCAAAACCCACCGGGATCCACTCCTGTGTCACCTGCTCCAGCTGACCCTGCCTTGGCAGTGGGATTCGACTGGATGATCTCCACAGGCCCCTTCCAACCCTAACGACTATGTGCTCCTGTGAGACGTTCCGGCGGCCCCGGGAAAGAGGCGGTAGCGGGCGCTGGGGCCGCCCCTCTCCCGCCCACTGCGGCCCGCCCAGGGCCCGCCCGGGGCCGGCTCCGCAGCGGCGGCCGGAGCTGCAGCCGCCGCCCGCCCGTCGCAGCGCCGGCGCTGCCGCGGTGCCCGGCAGGGAAGATGGCGCCGTCCCACGTCCTCAAGTGCTGCCAGAAGGTGCTGGCTTGGGTGCCCGTGGCCTTCATCGCCCTGGTCGTGGCCTGGTCCTACTACGCCTACGTGGTGGAGCTGTGTGTGTGTGAGTGCACCGGGAGGGTGGCGGGCGGCGGAGGGTCCTGCCCGCCCGGGCGGCAGCTCCCGGCGCCCGCCTCCTCCGCTGCGCCGTGGCGGGGTGGCTTCTTCCTGCGCCCGCCCCGGGCTCTCCTCCAGGCGGGCGGGAGGAGACCCCTGCCTCGAGCGTTCCCTCCCTCCGGGGCCGGGTTTACCTGTTGTCCTCCCGCCCTCAGGCGCCTCATGGCGGCGGGGTCCCGGCCCGGAGTCCCCTGTGGAGGAGCGAGGAACGGGTCTGGGGGAGAGAAGGAGGCCCAGGCGGGGAGTCCGGGGCGCTTCCTCTGGGGACAGGGACCTCTCGAAGGCTTCAGCCCTTCGTGTCTCCCCGGGAGGGGTTTCCCCTCTCTGTTTTTCTGTTGTTCATCCCTCTTGCTGATACATCAAATAACTCCTTATGGGTGTATAGGAGTCTTCCCTCCCTCCTCTTCCCCCCTTTAATTAAGATGCCCAGTGTCATTGAAGCATAATGAAGCTGGAAACATTCAACTTAAGCGGGCTGGGGAGAGGATTTAGGGCTTATGGGGTTTTGTCAGGCCGTGTCCAGGCTTTCTGGACGAGGGCTTGTCCTTATATAAATCTGACTTGCAGCCCGTGTCGGTCAGGGTGATATTTACCCTTTACTGCCTTCGGGAGGAAACTTCAGTTCGGGAGGATGTTGGCTTTCTCTGGGCAGCGTAAATGGAGTGGAACTGCGATGTGCAGTATTCATCAGACTTGGTAAAACTTGGAAGCAGCATAGGAAAACTAAGGAACGCGTTATTGAGCATTTGGCATGTTTAAGTAAGGAAGCTGAAATGAAAAAAACCAAACCTCAAAATAAGAACTATTTTAAGCTACATATAGGTATGCCTAGTATCTGTACGTCCTTGTACTTGCTATTTGTGTAGACTATGTGCTTTGTTATCCCTGGCTAGAAATAAAAGATTTGCATATACTTTATTTCTGGGTAAACTTATAGGGACATCAGTTAGAAGTAATCAGTTACTTTTCTTTTTCTGCAAGGAGTGTTTTTAATAACTTTTCTGAATGCTGATGTTATTTCACAGCCTTTTGTGTTTAGAGATGTGGACTGGAACATGAACCACAGGCAAAAAGTTACTTGGACTTTAAATAGTAGAGATATAGTTGTAAAATAATGCTTGTTGAGATACTCTGTGAAATGTTGACATGAGAGAGTTGTTAATACGTCTGTATATTCAAAAATCGTGCTTGAAACTATAAACACTTGGAACAAAGTTTAAGACAATCTTCAGTACTGGAGGTATGGGTTGTTATCACAGTAGTCCTGAAAGGGGCTCACATTTTACAGGTTTTCTGTACCCGTTACAGTCTGATCAGCATGACAAAAGGCAGATTAGGGCTATTCATTTCTTCTCTTAAGCAAAGAACAAAAACCAAGATATTAAGAGACTTGCCTAGGGTTGCACAGGTGGTCTCTGGCTGAACTGGGAGCAGAATCTCAAGCTCTTGAAGTCCCAGCTTTGTGTTTCGATCACAGAGTGGGTCAGGACTGAGTGCCGGTGAATGATTTCTCCTTCGCAAGCAGAGAGAAGCTGCAAAGAGCCCTTCTGAGTTCGTTAGAATGTCACTTGTGTGAAAATTATTGAAAGGGTTGACTCCTGTTCATGGAAGAACTTTTGCATCTATAAATCTGGTGCTTTTTGCTCACGAATCAGCTTTATTAACGTCTGCACATACAGACTATTAAGAAAAGATGTCATTTAATAAGAAAATGACTTAATGGCTTCTGTTACCGTCACTGAATTTTACAGTTGGTTTGTGTTTTTGTGAGGTCTTTTTGATGTGATGGGTTTTTTTCCTTTGTGTGCTTTTCCACTGCATTTGAGTTCAAAGTAGCATAAAGAGGATTTATAGTAGAATACAGGATTTTCTGTTTCTCTTGGCAGGTATGTTTACTATCTCCCAGTGCTCCTTATGTTCTATTTGTTCTGAGAACTACTGCACTACATACTATGAAGAAGAGCAAGGATGTGCCTTCAGCACATAGCTGATGAATGAAGTGATACTGGTCTCTGCAGATGGTCACATAGGGCGGGTGCAAAAGCAGGGCTTGTGGCTTTGGTAAAAGGCTGATGTGTGCCTGGCGAAGGAAAAAGAGATGGAGGAAGAAAAGCTTTAGAAAAGAGAAGACACAATAGAAAGTTTCAAGTAAATACTAAGAGTAAAAGAAAAATTGGAACCCCACAGACACCAGTACTTTACTTAAAGATCAGATAAATGTTAAGATGCAAAGCTAACAAGGAAATGGGAAGAGAGAAAGCCTTTATTTCCTCAACTGTTTCTTCTTCCTGCTTTTTTTTTTCCTCCTTGTAGTCCTTGCTCATTTATTAAAGGTTAAGCATATATAGTCAGTTAGTAAATCAAGTGGGAAGCCAAGCTTACTGTAGTATCATAAAATATTACTAATAAAGTAGAAAATGGTAAAGTTGGGCCTGTTGCTTTCATCACATCACCCTTTCCCTTTCAGTTTTGCTTCTCTGTGCTGCTTGCCCCATCCTCCTCTGCTGGAGCAAGACATATTGCTCAATGTCTTGCTTTTGGTGTCTGATGGACTCAGTCTTACTCTGTAATTCACTGCCAATACGTATTTACTTCGTTAGGTCTCTTCTATAACCCTAAATTATGTTACTTACAGACCAGTGAACACTGAGGAGAATTGGTATGGATAAGATGAAAGGAGACTCATGAGCTCGTCTTTTGTTTACCTCCCTTGGAAACTGCCAGCGTCCTTATCTCTCTCTGAAGCTGTTGAACACTGGCTTATTTAGACCACTGTTGCTGTGTAGTTGTGATCCATCAGGTAAATTAGCTATTAAGCTAATTGGAAAGGTGAAAACAGCCAAATGTGTGTAAGCAAATGTGTGAATGTCAGCAGAGTATAAAAGTTCTGTGAACATGTGTAACTGAAGGAATTGCAAAAGACTCAAGGCAACATGTCATTCAGAGGTTTAGGTGCTTTGAAGTAGAAAAACATGAACACTTTCGTATTAGATTATTTCTTCTTTTCATGCATAACTTGCCCAGAGCTCTGTTTGCAAGAAAGCACACCTAGCAATACATAAAGGATGTCGTAAAATAGCTTTTTGTTAGTTTAAAACTATTTCATGTGTTCTTTCTTGTCATCAAAACATGTTTTGCTTGTAACATCGCTTTTGTGAACAATGGCTATACTATGCTGTTGTTGAATTGGACTGATTGTGTCTGCTTACCACATCTCTCAGATGCCCAGAGAGAGTGGAGCGCTGCTCTTGTGGTGCATTTTCACTTATGGCTGACTTGTATTTTGTTTTTGTAGGTGATGGGCTCTAATACGGGCTGGCTGGAGGGTGGTCAGAAGACACTGTTTTGTCACACGTAGTCAGAGTTGGTGGGTGAAGCCAGCCAGTTTCTTACCCTTTTGCTAAAACACTAGCAGACTTTGGTAGTGCATTCTGCACTGAGAAAAAGAAAAGTTAACTTTGCCTGAATTGTATGCAGATCTTAACTAAAGTGTATTGGCTGGTTTTATTTAAAAAAAAAAGTTAATAACTAAATATCTTGTTCAGGTTAGGTTTTTACTGAAAAACACAGTCCTGACTCTTCTCCTGAGGCAAGAGTTTTAAGGACACTGACTTGGTTTACCTATTTGCTAGGCTTGAGTGTATGACTGTTTTCATGCATCATACTCTGCCAAGTATGGAAAAATGGGATTTTCAAAGCTATGGGAGTAACTAGTTGTGTATTCTTTTCATAGCATCTAGTTGCAGAAGGGTTTGCTTTTTTTTCTTAATAAAAGGTAATGTCTAGTGCGTCTAAAATCCTGACAAACAAAGCAGTTTGTAATTTAGAATGCATAATTTCATGTTAATAGTTCAAATTACACTCCTTGCTGTTCCAGGAGACTGCAATAGCTCTTGTCAGTAGGGAGATAGCTCTGATTTCCCCAAAGCACAATCCATATGAGAAGCACATGGTGATCTGTTGTAATGCTTCCATCTGAGGAGTCTGTTGCATAAACAGAGAGAAGGTAACTCCATCTGCCTCCTCCAGAAGAAATCTTTACTGAGGATGCTAATGCAGTATCTCCCAAGCAATGGCAAGGTGATACTAACAGCAGTGTCAGTAACTTCTGATTTCAAAGTACAGAAAACGCTGAAGTATCAGCACTGAAGGACAACATTTGCATGTTAAGCATGTAAAAAGCATTCCCGTAGGAAAAGAGGGTTACCTTTGCAAGAAAAGGAAAGCAGATTAAACAGGTTAGATCATTAGTTACATTTAACTATGTTTATGTGCCTCTCAGGAATTTAAAAATACAGACATTGAACCACTCTGAGTACAGTTAGTTGTGTTGTAATGTCTCAATGTAAGCATGCATATTATCATCTTAAATGAGATCCTTTTCTCTAACTATGTATAAGTAGAATTCCTGTTGAGGTGCTCAGACTAGATAAAAATTATTGGAAAAACTAAGCGCTCAGCTTGAGTAGAAAGATTATTTCCTTATATGGTGCTTTGCACTGTATTGATCATTCTAGTTTATAGGAACAGGTGGGCACGTGCCTTTTGTATGGCATGAAACCTGCTCTCTTGCCAGTCCTCTAATGAAAAAATTGTTCCAAGTGCAACAGAACTAGTCAGCCTTGTTTCTTGAGGAGTTGTCTTGTGTCAGCTCTTTCTTCTGCCATCAGGACTCCATCCCTTTTTTTCCTCTCAGCCTTCTGTCTGCGGTGCCCGCCCCAGCCCTCTGTTGTCAGTTTTCCCTGCATCTGCTAAACCGTTCTTGACAGCTCTGCAGTAGTTGGCATCTTTTCTTGATCCCTAGTTACCATTTGGTTAAAAAGAAGTGTGATGCAGTGGCCAGTTTGGTGTTGCTTGGCTTGCCCAGGGGACGAGGCAGAGAATGAGCCATCTGAGCTCAGAGCAGCTGTTTGCTAACAGGGAGTGTGAGCTTGTCTCTTCTACCCATCCAACAGCTTTGATGAAACTTACTGGCATATACTTAGTGTGAGACCTCCACTGAGCCTCAACACTTGTCTGAAACTGGTCCATGGGCAGGATGACTTTGGACTAGGGGAGAGAAGGGACTTAGGAAAAGCAAGGAGTTGAGTAAGTGTCTGAGCGGAAACAGGAAGGCTTCATGTGGTTTTACTTTCTTGTAGCTGTGATCACTCATTGCTGCAGTGCTTTCTGATTGCCTTTTAGGTGTGGATTATAAAGCTTTTCTTCTTGCTTTCAAAGGGCTCAGATAGCATGAGTATTTAAGATTATGGAAAATAGGTTCTCTCAAATTTTTCTCTGGTAACAACAGTAGGAGGTTTGTGTATACCTTGAGTTACAGCAGTGATCTAAAAGTCACTTTCATTTTTAATCAGGGGCTTTACGTTACTTGGTCACTTCTGAGTCTCTGTTTTCCTACCAGATGCTGTGGATAAAAGGACCAGAATTTCAAGTGTATGCTTTCAGTAGACATTACTTTGAGGTCATTGACCCTCTGCATACTCTGAACTTTAGGCTCTGTCTGTCAAAATTTCAATAATTAAAATTTTGTTCTCTAGTGACTCATATTTTTATGAGTTAATGTAGACATGCTTTTCATAACAGAATAATTTTCAGTGTTAAAAGATGGATATCTGAGCTGAGTTCCTGTACACCTGCGACAGATGAAACACTTGGATGGCACTGTACCTACTTTTGGAACTCGAGACTGCCTATGATGGAAAATGGGAGTAGGATAGATTCTAACTGTCTGTCTAAAATTGTGCCTGTAAATGCTGGGGGTTCATGTCATTCATTTTTCATCCATTCAATAGATCAGTGTTTGTTCGACAGTTTCCTACAACTGTAAGAGTCTGTGCTGGTTTAACATGTACTTTGCTTACAAGTGTTATAAACTATAGGTTCCTGAAACAGCTTTTATGGAGTTTTCAATTCAGTTGTTAACTCCTTCTCAGCTGGTGCATAATCTTCCTGTAACAGGATGAGTATCCGTTTTTCTCTCATTAGTATGTTTGAAATTTAATAGAAACATTTGAGAAGTAAGCACAGACCACTTTTTTGATGTAAGCTGAATCTTCACCAAGGTGTGAATCATGTCTAAAAGGGATAATCAGAATATAACAAATATGTTTGTTCTTTTAGCCACTTCCCCAATATTACCTCCTTCTGCTGTCACTAAATTGTTTTCTTCGCCTATTCTGGGTCACAGATTTTTCACCCTCTTCTGCTCCCCCCCCCTCACCCCAATCCTCAGTGGAGTGCCTCCTACCTAACCTTTGACTGTCTTATCTGTGCTAAAAATCAAGTTCCTCCTGCAGCATTTCAGGCTTCTGCTTTTCCTTTTTTTTCCAAAAGACCAAATGCCTCATCCATTCCTTATTCACATTCCCTTTTGGCTATTAAAATTGTCTTACAAGATTGGCGAAGAGAACTGGATCACAAGAGCAGCAGCTTTGCCTCTGCAGTTTCTGCAGCAGTCTCTCTGACGCTATATATGGTGCGGCATTGTCTCAAATGCGAAGCACAGAAGCATTTTAATCATATGATTTGCAGAGAGATCAAGTGAGGGTTTTATTGCAGCAAGGGTTTTTTGTTTGTGGTATTTCACTTGTGCATCTTGATGTGTGTTTGTCTGCAGAGTGGGTGATTTTTATGTGTCTGTTGTGAAGCGCTAAGCATGGAAAGCTGACTTGTTTTGTTGTGTTTTTTTTTCTTTTTTTAAGCCTTTTGCAATGAAAAAAAATTTAGAGGTGGAAGTAATAATTCGTCTGGAATTAGGCAAGCTGCCACTGCAGAGAGAATGAAATAAAATATAGATTAAATCTAATCTTGAGAGGAACAGTCTTTGTGTTTGAATAGACCTAAACAGATAGTTATTGTATAAGCTGGTTTGCAGTTGTCTGTGGTGGACTTAAAACTTAAGTGCCTCAGCTACTGCCTTGTCATAGAGTGAAGAAGAGAACCTGTTATTGTACTGTTTCTGTTGACAACTAGTCATTGCTTTTAGCTTTGTCAAGTTTGGATTAAAAAAAAAACAGAGAAGTGAAGTGTATGATTGTACCTAGGTTTTCACCTCTTTGGTTTTTGACATGCAGATTTACCCAAAGGTTGCAGAGGAGCCCAAAACTTGTAGCAAAATTTGGTTTCTCTTAGCCCTATGTAACTAACATTCAAGTTAGTTTTTTACAGTATCTGAAAAAGGTTGCAAGTTATGAATAGGATTTTTGTGGGAATGTTGTGTGTATGTATATTTTTATCTGTTTAATCTGCTGCTCCTTAAGTTTCGTGTTGGAGAGGGGGGTTAAATAATTGTATTTTTTTTAAAGCAATATTTATTAGGATTTACATGTCCAGTACCTTGAAGGCAGGAGGTCCCCATCACTCAACTTTCCCACAACTAATATACATGTTTATAAATGACATGTTTTTTCGAAACAACTTCCTTAAAGGGCTGTGTTCAACATCTTGACTTATTAATATCATGATGGGAGTTCGTGTAAATTACATTACTGGCTGCTCTGTTGTTAATGTGTTGCTGGCTGAAAATTAGCTCTTATCATAGGTATGTTCCATATTTAATCTCAAGTGACAAATACCAATCAAACCTGACCAGTGTTACTAAATTAAAACTTAATTTGGGGAATCCAGTGACCTAATGCATGAGAGCTTGCTGGGCAGTTTGGTTTCTTCCATTACTCAATGAACTTGGTGACACTAAAATCCTTCTCTGAGAAAACAGAGTGCCTAATATTTTGTAAGGAGATTTACAAGGAGATTTTCATCCACAGAGTTTTGCGAGATTTTATTCCGGTATTTGAGGAAACACTTGTTGCAAACCAGACCAGTAAGTAAGTAAGGAGGCAAATGATTTTGGAAAAGTCTGAAGCCAAACATGAAGAAGGATGCCTGGTGAACAAAGCGGGTCCCTATCATGGGATGAGGCTCCACCTCTGCAGGTCACAGCAGCTGTGTCTGGTGTGTGGGGGGGGTTGTTTGGTTTGGTTTTTTACTTTAAATATACTGACAGTTTCTAATATCACCTGCAGAACATCAAATCCTGTGCAGGGTGTGTACAACAACTCTGCCCAACATAATGATGAGTAGCAGTCTGTCAACACCAGCTGATTATCCTGTTTGTCACTCCTGTCTCTCGCAAGTGTCCTAGTAGTATCAACTACAGAACCACTGGAGTTATTCCTAACACAGAAAGCACTTTCACATGTGCAGATACTTGAGTGTAGTGTTACTATGAGCTTGATCTGGCCGGCCTGAGTATAAATACGCCTCCTTAAAATGTAATTAATTAGTGGTGTGGACATAAGCTAGCTCCACTCACATGCTTCTGAGCTTCCATGCCTTTCTGCCGATTCTGTTTTTTCCTGTTCCCCAATGTGTCAGAGAGAGCACAACTCACTGACTGGTGCAAGTAAGAGCTCTCTTTGTCTTTTGAGAAGAAACCAGGCTTTCTTGTGGCTGTGTCTGATAGCTTAAAGGCAATATTGGAAGCAATTTATGCACAGCACTTCCAAGCTACTGAGCAATAAAGCTGTTACTGTTACAATAAAGCAGAATTTTTGGTAAAGAATTGAATGAAGAAAGTTCAGTAATTGGAGTAAGCAGCTGAGGAAAAGTGTGTAGAAGTAACACTAGGGTTTAAAATCCATCAAAATGCAAATAGAATGAGCAGTGGCAATAGTGATTAAATAGATGAAGAAAATCAAGTTACATTAGAGGTTTTTTGAGCAATTATGGTAAATTGAAAGTGAATAGTGCTTCCCGGGGAATAGTGTTTTCAGGGACAAACCTGGTACGTTGCTGAAGATAAATGCTAACTTCACTTGCGGAAAAAGCCTTTAGTTGTTTGGGCTGATAGATCTCTTAGCACATTATAGTTGGTGCGGACACAAGTGTGAGACTGTGAGGTTAAGACCTGGCAACACTTCCTCCTGTGTGTTAACCAACTGTGACTTTTGATTTTGAAGTCATTTAAGACGTGCAGGCTCTCTTCTGAGAAGACCATTGGGAGACTTTTGGTATAACTTCCAAGAATATTTTGAAGATGCAGAGATAAGGAGCCATCTGTAGGATTTTGTGAGTTCCAGAAGTTAGCTGCCTTTGTAGCTGTGTTTTTGAACTGTGGAAGTGGTAACATAGAATTTACTGTTCCCAGAATATATGGCAGAAATTTTTTCAGTTGTCATAGCTAAATTCATTGCTAAATGTAACTCAGTACCCAAGGAGTATCTTGCCTTGATTATGCTAATTTCTGCTGTAGCCTGTTTGTATTTATGCACATACTCTTTGCATTAAGACTGAAAAGACCTTGGCTAAATCAAAAGCCCCTTTATTATTGTGGTAAGAGAATGTTTTCTGGGCAGCAAGCCTCTGGCTGCTCTAAATTACTTGTTATAGTGAAAGAATTGTGTTAATATTGTTTTAACCATGCAACAAATTATAATGATGGCTGGTAACAAATAACAGAAAAGTTCTGCAGCGCAGCTTGAACTGCCTTATTTGAAATATGAATTCATTTTACCTGTCCCTGTGATAATGCTTCTCTGAATCCTGTAGAAATGGGTATGGCCATCGTGGACATGGAAAATTTGGTGGTCATAAAACACAGAGCATCCCCCTTTGCACCAAGGTGTCTCTTTCCCGGCTGCATTTTCTTCCTGCTTCTCCCCACATGTCACACACACACACACATTACCTGCAGTGCCTTTGAAGGCATCATCTTGTGATCACTTGAAGTCTCAAGGTAGCTCACTCGAGTGCTCTTGCTGTGCACAGTGTGTGCGAGGAGTTTAGGCTTCAGCTCATGTGCTTGTGGAAGCAGCTGCACTGCTTTAGGGCATCAACAGCCCTGACAGGGCTTCTTTTCCCTCTCATGACTGACTGTACATGACCCAGGACAGCGAGAGGCCATTCACTGCCATTAACCCTTTTTCACTGCAGTTCCGTGCTGTTTGTGGTCATGCAAACTTGCCTTCATTGGCAGTTCAGTCCTGTCCTGAAGCGTCTGGGAAGTGCTCACTTTTGTTATGTTTGTCTGACACAGGAGAGCGGGTAGGTGGTTGAGACGGGTAACTGCATACATCCCTGCAGCAAGAGTTGTCCACCACAGGTCATGCCTCTGAGACAAGCATTGTGTTAGACCTGGGGAATGGTGCCCCTTTGCTGCAGATCAGCCCCAGGCAGTGCTGAGGCACACGGTGCGGCAGTGCTTGACTCCTCATGCCAGCACAATAAGAAGGCCTGTGGAGCCCCATCTCCTGCATTGCCGTTCTATAAAATGTTGCTTTCTGAATCACCTGGCAGTGCACTGGGAGGGGGGATACCTGTGTCCTATTCCTGGATTTCTGGAGTATAAAAAAAACTTATCAGTCTAGCACCACATGAAGATAAAAGAATTCTAGGCTTGTACGGCTCAAATTTCCGCAGAAGACATTCATTCCGGCTGGTGGCGGTTGCGTGTACAGTTCCTGGGCCCCCATAGCCCTTCAGCAGGGACCTGGCAGCATCTTCTTCCTGCGTTGGCTTTTGGCTACATGATGCTGTCAACTCAGTCATCTTGAGTCATTTGTCTAAAAACAACTCCCTGCTGCTTAGGGAGGAAAGCACCTTGTGGGTGCCTGCCAGTTGGGAAATAAGAAATAGCTCAGTGTGGAAAGGTCACAGAATTAAGGCTTTTAGAGAACAGTGGAGAAGTGGTAAGGTCTTCATGCTCTGACACTGCCCTGTAACAGAAGCCAAATGAGTATTTTCTCAAGGAAATTCACTCATTGTCTGTCCCACTTGTGTCAGTAAGTACTGTTTCTACCATCTTCTTGTGGGTGATTAAAGTCTGCATTTGCAAATGGGAATTATGTATCCATAAATCTAAGTTATACTTCCAATAAAATGCCATTTTCTGTTTTTCTGAACAAATGAAAAACTTGAGATGATGTCAGTGGGGCTTGCCTTTGCAGACAGGACAGTGCCTGTGGGGAGTTGCCGTTGACTTCAGTACTGGTAACTTCTGGAAATATATGTCATGTGTGTGTGTGTGTGTGTGTGTGTGTGTATATATATATATATACACAGATGGATATATATTATTTTTGTTAATATTTTTAACCCTTTTCCTTAAAAGCTGAGAAAAGTTAAGGCTGTACATCTGGTGAAGGGATGCAATTGCGCATTTATCACTCCTTCTTCCCACCCATGAGGAATGTCAGCCAGAATGTGAATGTTACTCTTGAAATTCGTGGAAAGGCTATAATAACCAAAGTGTGACTCCTGCTGGGAGCCATCGTGGGAGGGGATGGGGAACTAAGCATAGCACTTCAGTAACAAGATCGGTTCTTGTCCTTTTCTATACTTCTATGTTAGTTGCAGTTGAATTTTTTGCTCTGCAGAAAGAATATCTGGCTTTGGTTGGAGCAGGGCTTTTAGGGGAGTAGGAAGATGTAATGTGGGGTTTTTTTTCCTTCAAGGTTGAAGTGAAATGTCTCATCTTTTAACATGCCTCTTGAAAGGTCTTGGCAGATCATTGCACCTTTTTGCCTCTGAATAGAGAGGTTTCGCTTTCTCCTATTATGCAGTGATTTGGAAGGTGCTTGAACACTTCCTAGCAATCCTGAAAATAAGCCTGAAACTGAAAGCAAACCAGATCCTTAAAGATACTTGTTTCTTCAAGATGTTGTGCGAGGTTTCCTTGAAGCAGCTTAAAAAATTCTCCAAAGTTTTCTGAAGTTGACACCTTTATTAGTTTGTACTCCAAGAAGAATGCTTCCAGCAAATGACATTTTCCTCTACTTTTATTTGTTATTCATCTAATGATGGCCCTATGTCTGCAAGATTGTTTCCTCTGATAATCTGTAGGCTTCCACCTCTTTCATTCTTGTGACATAGGTGAGTTGAGAGATAACGGGCAACAGTGTAAGGAAGAGCATCTAGAAAGGTGTAACCAACGACTGAGGTCATGAAGGAAAAAGTGGTTTTGCTGTCAGGGGTGATGCTAGGTCTCTAAATCAAAACTAAGGCAACTGTTTCGTCTGTTAAAGTCAGAACTGCAATTTCTGCTTATCCTCTTAAGCAAACTGAGTTATAAAGTACATTTGAATCCAGCCTGATAAAAGGCTGTAATGGTGTATTTTGGAGGTAGTGTGCTGTAGAATGTGAACTCACATACTTTGTATTGTGTACTTCATGTTTCAGTGACCCCAAAGCACTGGGAGTCCCCATTGTGTGAGCTGCTTAGTGGTACAGGACCAACTGACAGTGTGTTGTACATCCCTAGACAAGCTGCAGCAGCATGAAGTTCATTCAATGTAGGCCTGTTTACCTCGTGTAAAGAGAGACAGGCTTTGCTGAGCCCCTTCCTTAGGCTGATTTTGGAAACCCTGAGGTAGCCAAGGTAAAGCTCTCACTGCAGTCAGACCGACAGGGCCTGTTCACTTTGTTTGACTTTGACTTGCTGTAACTCTGAGATGTTAAACCCTTTGAAATATGAGGCCATAGCGAAAACTTTGTGTGCCTCAGCCCCCGAGGGCATGCTTCTGAGCTCTTTGCATTGAAGTAAACTGCAGCTTTCACTGTCTAGTCATGTTTTATCCTTCCCTTGCATACATTTGTAGAACTTCATAAGTCTTCTTGCAAAAAAACCCAACAACTTAATATTAAGAAACCAATCCAAAGAATATTTTTCCTTTTTTAGCTGAGCAGTAGACTGATATGGCAATATATTTTAAAATCATCAAAGATCAGCTGTTTTGCAATACTTACATTTCTGAAATACAGACAGGTTTGTGTTGACTGCAGTACTGAAGGCAGTAACTTGTGCTGATGCAGGTATATCGTGCAAAGTGCTGTTGCATCCTGAGGTTAACATCTAAATCATATGCAGTGTTTATTTTGTTCAAAAAAATATCAATAAGCAAAAAGGCAGTGCTGATTTTTCCCCCATCCCATGCCCCAGACAAGAAACCATGTTTTAGAAATGCTTGAAGATGGTACTAAATTAGTGGAAGCTGGCAGCAGTATCTTAATGGTTAGAAGAAAACTATAAGGGAGAAAAGTGATAGAGAGCTAAGCTACAGGCCAGGGATGAGGAACCACAACGACAATGTCTTATGTGTTTTTTTTTCCCCTGAACCAGAGTTCAAAAGCTAGAATTGATTTCTTGATGATGTAAAGCTGCTTATTAGATGGCCAACCTAGCTAATATTTAAAGGGGGTTTTTTTGCATAAAGATTAAATATTAACTTATGTGAAGGAAGGCTTTGCATTGTAGTATAAAAAGCTTGTGAAACTGTTCATGTGCCATTTGTTGAGTGCATTTGGACAAGTATAGTAGGGTTGCTGTTCGTTTAATCTACCTGATAATGGGCATAACAACAGTGAAAAGAATAGAAACAGAAAGAAACTTCTTCTGAGACAGAAGAGAACTGGACATCTTTTATTTCATTTGAGGATGATAAGGCAGGATGAAAATCACAAGTGTTTCAGTGTTGGCTTTTACTTCAAACTGCAGGAGTTTGTTAAATGAAAATTGTTCTACAGAGTCTAGTAACTGCATTCTGACCTGAGGGACCTAAGTATGAAAGAGAAATTATCTTCCTGGTGCTGTGAAGCTTTAATTAATTTTTATGAAGGTTTTTTAGGGACTATTTTGATTAAGTATCACAGGTGATACCATATTAAGCTTTCGTTATGTATTGGTTTTACTTTTAAAGCCTGTTCATTATTTTGAGTCTTTAAACATCGAATTTGGCTCACAGTTTTGTTTTGTGCTGAGAGCAGAAATGAGGCTACAGACTAAGGAGTGCTTTAACCAGAATTACTTTAAAAAAATATATTGATCTTCTCCCATCCCATTAGAGGATAATAAAGAACTTTTTTATATTTCTTGTCTGAGGAAATGCATGTTTATCCAGCTGTGTGCAAAGGTGTTTACTTTAGATATGAGGAGTCAAAGACAATGCTTAATCTAAAGTACTTTTAGTATTTTTCTTAAGTTGAGCAAACAACCATACTTGGTGAGTTTATTTTAATTTTCACCTTTTTAATGATTTTTATCTTCTCCTTGCATTGTTGAAAAAGTGTTAACTGGAGAAATAATACATCAGTAAAATTTCAAGCGAAAACACAGGATTTGCTTTAAAAATAATTAGACTTCTGTAGCATGTGGTGGAGTTTGACAGAAACATTGGAGGAGGCCGTGCAAGTGTCCATAACTAATGTGAAATTAAGCTGTTCTTTAGGATTGACTTCCTTGAGTTTGAAGCCAAGCGTGTTCTATTCTAAATGATAATTTCTTCCTTCCTTAGGTGGAAAGAACCAGAACCTTTTCCATTAACTTCGTAGAGACTTCCATAGACAGAGAGAGTGTGGATATTAAATAAAAGGGGGAGAAAAGGGAGGTGGGGGGGGGAGAGAGAAGAAAAGAACCCCAAAACATATCTGAACAAAAAGAGGTCATCTATAAATTGAGATAGCACCTCATTATGTCTCTTGAGGCGCAGTTGCATAATATAGTTGCAGACCATTTAACTGTAGATATCTACAGGTAAGTGAGACACATGCCACCTCTGTAACCAAAGTAACCCTTCAGAAGGAAGTCTGCAATACATACTGAAGCCCTGCAGATTTAAGACTCTAGTGTGCATCAAGTAAAAGCTCTTTCGAACTGGGGCACTCAGGCTAATAACAGTCAAAATGTCAGAACCGAGAGAGGGGAGACAGTGTGGAGTGAGGTACACTGCAGTAGCCAGGGTGTGCTCTGTTAACCTTTTAGCCATGCTGTTGACCAGAAGCTTATATTTACTGTGTAAGATGAAGAGTCAGGAAAAGATCCTTTCCTCCTAAAATTTCAGTAATTCAGTGTGCAAGGAAGAGATCCAGCAAGAGAAGTGATATCTAAGTAAATCAGTAAGTACAGCAGCTCTCTGTTCAGTGTTGTACATAAACTGATGAACTAAGTGTGAAGGTTTTGGAGAAGCCTGGGGGCAGGAGAATGTAGTAGTCAGGCAGTATACAAGGTAGATTTGAACAATAGAATTTGCTGTTGGCATGAAAGGAGATGAGGCTGTAGGAGATAGGGAAGTGGAGAGGTTTTAACTATGCCTGGAGAATTCAGGTCGGGGAAAAAAAGGTCAAAAATAGTATGTGACAGTAAGAGAGAAGTGATGGGAAAAACTAAGAGAAGGAAGTAGGTAACATAACAGTTTCAGAAGGATTTCTGTAAGAACTTTTTAATTTTCTCTTTTCCAGTGGTACACCTGTTGGCCTAGCTGTTGACTCAGAAAAATGAGCTAGATACATATCTGAAGGGGGATGTGCATAAAGTTAGTCTAATGATTGTCTGTGGAATGCGCTTGCTTCATTAGTGCAGGGAACTGCATCCCTTCAGCTCTTCCACTAACTCACCAAGCATCAAGGGCTGGCAGGAGGAATCCTAACTCCTGTTTTACCCCAGTGTTGGGTAGGGAGGCTCTACTAACACCTAAAGTATGGTCTGGAACAAATCAACTACCTCATATATCTTGCTTTTAACCAAACACTTGATTTAATACAGATTTACTTAACACTTTTTTTTTTCTCTCTCTTCCAGTTACTATTTCTTCAACTGCAGAAAAAGGTAATTTTTTAAAAATTTTTTTTGAAGATGTGAATAGCTGCTTTGCACACAAGTCCTAAGGGACATAGAATTTAAATGTGCTCCTTGATGTGTAAGCTCTGTATAGTGAGTAGATTAGTGCTAAGAAACAAGGCAAATATTGTACAGTTGAGTCTGTTTAGCTTCTAATATCACAAACTTGGGATGATGACAAGACCTGTGACTAATGCAAGTAAGGCAGCTATGATTTAGGTTTGCAAGTATTTTTAAATGGGTGCCTTGTAAGAACAGAAAAAGGAGAGGAGAGAAGGAACTGCAGCAGATCCACAAGTCCATTTTCTGTTTAGTTGAGTGACCTGAAAGACTTCTGGAAGATGAATTGTTGTTGTACTGCTTGCTATTTTCCAAACAGCTTACCAAATTCCTCAGAACCCCATTCTTTAGGACTAGTTAGAAATGTGCAAAACACAACCATTTCAAAAGTGGCTACACATTATAGTTTTAAATGTCCAAGTCAAATGGTTAGGGCCTTGTTTTGACAAATGTTACTTTAATCTTCATATTGGCTTTGGCAGATATGTGTCACGGTGAATTGTACTTACAGAGATATAAACTGACTAAAAAAAATTCTAGCGTATTATTGATGGGGTGTTTGCTTGGGAGTTCATTTCAGCTTATAAAGGAACATGAGTTGTAGATTAAGCATAGATTTGCACTTTGACTATCCACAGAGGGCTGTTTCAGACTGGTAAGAGGTTCTCACCTCTTAAATATTTTGCAAAACAGCACAGAATTGGAAGCTAATCTAGCAGTTTTCTTCCTGGTGGGGAACATGTACAAGAACACTGTAAAATGAGGGAACCTTGGCAGAATTTGTCCTCTTTCATCTTCTAATGAAGAGCTCAAAGAGTGGGAAAACCTTCAAAAGTATGAACTGTAAGCCATTCAAGATGTGAGCTTGTCTTACCCTGGGTTTTTACATCCTATTTCACTTCACAAAATTCAGCAAGTTGCTCACAAAATTCAGCAAGTTGCTGCTGTGCTTACTGTTGACCTATATATGAATAAGTTTTACTTGCTAGTTTCTTGTGGAAAAGCAAGATCCATGTCTCGGTTAAGGAAGCCTGGCAGAGCAATGATGTTGTTGTTACATAGTCAGATCTCTGGGTTTATTACAAATGCAGCACCTGTCTCACTGAACCAGGTGCTTCTAAATCTACCACAAAAGAAAAATGCTAGATTAATTAGAGAGAGTGACAGTGTCATTGGAACCTGACTGTTAGGCTTTTAATAGCTGTCACCTGCACACTTCTTGCACCTTCAATTCTGAATCATGTCATAGGCATCCTGTATGCTTGAATTTCTCAACTATGAAGGTTGATTTTAAAATGAGATGTGAAGTCTCTTTTCATTTGAAAAGAAAGCTAGCATAAGTTTTATAAAGTTCTTATAAGCTAACTCCCAACAGCCAGGAATCAACATCAGAAGAGCCAAAAGGCCAAAGTGCCAGCAACATTGCTGTGTAAATCAATAATGTGCAATCTTAACAAGTGTATTTTGCTCCATATTTCAGTGTACTACGTTCAGATCCTTTTACCCCCGTGCGTAATTGCAACCTTTGATTAAATTAGCGGTGATTTCTTCACCCCATTAAGGCTAATTTTTTCTTCATAATTTTATATTCTTGTCTGGATTTATATCCATTAGGATAGGGGAATAAAGGCAACTCTGAATCTCTCTTAACAATATAATATACTGCTGTTACATTATTACTTCTCTGTAATGTGACTTTGTCTTGGAAGTAATGTTAAGAATGATTCAGAAAAGGATGTTAAGGGCAAATCTTAGGAGGGGCTTAGCATATTTTAGGAGGATTCTGCGAACATGTCTTAAGACATTGTCTTCCTGAGGCCGTAAATTACGGTCTAGTATGCATCAGTGCCTTTAAAGAGAATTGACTTCACTCGGTCACAGCACGGCACCAAGAATCCTGGTTTGCCTTAGCTTAGCCAGGACTTCCTCATGACTCTGAGTCTGGCTAAACTGGCAGATATTGGGGTTTGAAGTTTTTGTTGTATTTTCCATCTAGCTTGTAAATACAAGAAAATGAGCTCACTAGGAATGAGCCTGGTTTTTATTTGTACTGGAAACAGATACAAGATGCTTCGGGGAGGAGCCTGCAGAGGAGATACTGCTACCCAAAGTGGAGGTTAGATGGACTGCTAAAGTAAAGCTGTCAAAAATAGTCTCTTCCCTCCCTCTCATTTCTTGGGGAGCACTGATTGTGACCTGTAATCACAGTAGGAATGGCAGCATGGGAGTGGGAAAAGAAGCAAGAATTTATTCAGAGTGGGGACAGTATGGACTACCAATTGCAGGGGCTTTCCCTGGGTGGTGCCTGTCACTGGCTACTGAAGTCAGGCCCTTGGCTTTTAATGATGGTGACAGATTGCAAGATCTCAGTTACATGAAGAGTGCAAGTGCACTTCAACAGCTGCCTCTTTCTAGTAAATACTGGTATCACTGGCACAGATCTGTACCATTGCTGCAACTAGACATGGTGCCTGTTGTTCTTTGTGCTGGGGCATTTACAGTCTGTGACAAGACTGAGGTTCTGCTGTTGGAGGTATTGTGTGTGCACTAAAAATAATCCTTCAAAAGAATCTGAATTCTGGGGGTGATTTTTATGGACAGAATAGAACTGTGGAAGTTAGTGTTGCTGTGCCCTGCTCTGCCCTGTATCTCATTTCCTCTTTCCTTCTATTCAGTTCCTCTCTCCCTTTTCTACACCAAAGTCCTGATCTGTGCCACTGATTCCACTCCAGTTTTATGCTCCTTTTCTCCTCTCTTCCAAACCATTTTCTCATGCTTTAATTGCTTAACCACATTGTGTTTGAATGTAGATTGTTTTTAATAAAAGACAATTTCTAATTTTGCAGTACCTAGTACAGTAATACACAAGTTCTTTCCTATCAGGATGACAGTTTTAGGATGGCTTTAGAAAAAGGTTTTGCTTCTTGAATTTTCCACAGCTGAAAATTTGCCAAATCTGTCTGTAAGGTTGGAGGAGTCATAGGCAAAGGTAAAAAGCATAATTCTCTGAAGAAAGCTCAAATGCAGTTTGTTTATTTTCATTGTAATAAGCCCCATGAAAATCCTGAAAGGTAATAAATTAAGATGACATCATCTGTGGCTGAGTACAAGGATTTTCTGAGCTGTGTACAAGGAGGTTCCCAAAGCTTGGAATAAAGTTTGGGAGACCCAAATTCTGCCATCCATAAAGTACATCATACACCTTCTTAAAGGACTCTTCATCTGCCTAGAAAAGTAGGCCAAGTTTCCTTTGTCTTGCAACAGAAGATAATATAAGTGAAAATAATGTAAATATTTAATATGACTTTTCTAAGAGTTGCTCTTCTGGCACAATTGATCTGTTTCCTCTTGACAAGTGGTAAAAGAAACTGCTAGAGGAAACAAGATTAGAAGAGGCTTCCTGGGTCATAAAGTCTGGTCTTTAAGGCAACCATATCACACACATCCATTAGTAAATTGTTTGAGTTCCCTGTTATAGCCACCCATGTTTCGTTGCCACTGTGACTATAATAGGACTTTTCCAGATTGTATTGTATTCCTCAGGTGATTTGAAGGAATATAATAACACAATTTTTAACTCCCAGCTAGCATGACTAGAGTGCAGTCCTCTCCAAACCCTTGTTTGGGAATTTTTACTGTCATTGATAACCAGTGCCTTCTGTAATGGCACAATATTGTGCTGTTTCTATTAGAAGTAGAAATTAAATTGAATTATGTAGGCCAGTAATCAAATTTATAATCTAGAACAGAGTTACAGCATCATCATCTTTATCCAAAAAGGTTAGTCACTTATATGCCACAGGTGAAGCTGTGTTCAGTTCTGGGGGGAGTTTTGGGGGATTTTTTTTGTTGTTGTTGATTTGGTTTTTTCCCTTCAAAATCTCTTTGGGAAAGTTCAGCAAGGCCAGGTCCAAAGGCCTGCACAGGAGTAGAGATAATCCCATGCAAAGGTACAGGCTGGGCAGAGAATGGATTGAGAGCAGCCCTGAGGGGAAAGACATGGGGGTGTTGGTTGATGAGAAGCTCAGCGTGGCTCAGCAACATGCACTTGCAGCTCAGAAGTCCAGCTGTATCCTGGGCTGCGTCAAAAGCAGCATGGCCAGCAGGCTGAGGGAGGTGATTCTGCCCCTCTTCTCCACTCTGGTGAGACCCCATCTGGAGTGCTGCATCCAGCTCTGGGATCCCAAGCACAGGAAGGACATCGACCTGTTGGAGCAAGTCCAGAGAAGGCCACGAAGATGATCAGAGATCTGGAGCCTCTCTGCTATGAAGACAGCCTGAGAAAGCTGGAGTTGTTCAGCCTGGAAAACAGAAGGCTCCAGGGAGACCTTATAGCACCTTCCAGTACCTAAAGGGCATCTACAAGAGACTTGGGGAGGGACTATTTACAAGGGCAGGTAGTGACAGGACAAGGAGGAATGGCTTCAAACTGAAAGAGGGGAGGTTTAGATTAGATACTAGGAAGAAATTCTCCATTGTGAGGGTGGTGAGGCACTGCCACAAGTTGTCTGTAGAAGTTGTGGGTGCCCCATCCCTGGAACTGTTAAAGGTCATTCTGTGATAAAAACATATTATTTTCTTGAGGAATAGCAACCATCACATTTGATGGGAGGTTTTGTTGTGTTTTTGGTTTTTTTTTTTTAAGTGAGCAGTCCTAGATTGCTAAATCTACCCAGGGAAAAGTGATTAACCTAATTGTATCAGGTGATTTGTAGTGTAGTAGTTTAGTCCTCCTCAAAGATTGGGGGTTAATTGCTTGTTCCTTTCAGCTATATTCACCAAATTCTTACTTGTGTTTTATTGCAGTTGTCTACCTTGTGGTTTTTCATCTGTCATTTGTCATGTTTATATGGTCCTATGGGAAGACAATTTTCACATCTCCTGCAACCCCCTCTAACGAGGTAAATATGTTAGAAAAATGTCAATGCCTTTTTTATAAATAGCTGAACTGTATTCAGTGATGAAACTCGTTGGCAGTACCGCATGATTCACCTTTCCCTTCTCATTATCTAAAATAGAACAGCATGACAGTGCATCATGAATGAAAATGATGAAGTTACTCTTAAAATACCATGTACTTTGTGTCATGACATTTCCTGATATGAAATGTGGGTTTAAATCATCACAGGTTTGGCAGTCATGTAAAGTGAAATGAAATAGCTGCTATGAAATAGCTTGCTCAAAACCTGGAATTTTTAAAACTGATAAATCCAGTGACAATGTTTTTATATTTCCTCTATAGGCAGTTTTGACCATTGTTTGGGTAAGAAAGAGTTGTAATGCAGTGTATACTCATGACCTGGAGGACTGAACCCTTATATTAGTAAGTCAAGGGTTAAAACTTAGGGAAAATTGAGAAGTGACTACATAAAGAAGGTTTATATAATAGCAGAAGAATGCATGATGACTGTAAGAAGTTCTGTTTTGAAAAAGAACTGTATTAATTGCAATAAGCCTAAAATGGATTACCTTGTTTTCTGTTTTCTTTAATGTGTGTGTTTGTAAGGATTAAATACTGGCACCAAATTTAAAATACTTCCATTCTCTTCCTTGTTTTTAGAAAGTTTTTTAAACTGGCTAAACTGTTTGAGGCTTTGGTTGCTCTGTGGGTGTTGAATTTTTAATCTGTTTTTGGCAAGACTGATGTTTAGTGCTAATGTCAACCTGAAACATTTTTGAGAAGAGTTAAACCCATGCTTCAAAGGAAAAGCAAACACTGCTCTGCAGTGTTTAATTATGGCTTTAAGGTCTTCTGTGTGCTAAAGCTACAGAATATAAAGTGTAAAAAAGCTAAACACTATTCTGCTGTTAAGCTAAGCACTAAAAGTAAACAAAGCTGTTGAAGGATCTGGAGCACAGTCCATTGGGGAGCATCTGAGGGATCTGGAGGTGTTTAGCCTGGAGAAAAGGAGGCACAAGGAGGACCTTATCACTCTCTACAATTACCTGAAATGAGGTTGTAGTGGGATGGGGGTCAGTCTCTTCTCCCAGGTAACAAGTGACAAGTCAAGAGGAAATGGCCTCAAGTAGTGTCAGGTGAGGCTTAGATTGGATATTAGGAAGAATTTCTTCACTGAAAGGCTTGTTGTGAAGCATTGGAACATGCTGCCCAGAGAAGTGGTTGAGTCCCCATCTCTGGAGGTCTTTAAAAGATGAGCAGATGAGGCACCTGGGGACATGGTTTAGTGGTGGACTTGGCAGTACTGGGTTAATGGCTGGACTCGATGATCTTAGAGGTCTTTTCCAACCTAAATGATTCCATTAATTGCTAAACCGAAAAATTCAAAGGGACTTGTCTTCAAGGTGATTGGTTTTGCTTTATCTGGAATGGTTCTGCAAGAAAATTACAAAGTAATTAGTATGTTAGCTAATTAAAATGTGGTTGGAAGTGTGTTATTCTACTTTTTATAAAGCTGTATATGAACTAGAGCTTCTCATAAAGCTAATGCTTAATAACTTTTAATGTCTGCTTGAATTCTTCATTAATAGAAAACTTCTTCTGACAGTACTTACCCTGTACTTACAGTAATGTTGTAGCAAGCTTTTCATATTCAGCAAGTGAAAGGGATGGTTTGGGCATATGGCATGTGATGACTTCTTTGTGTATCAACTTTGGGGGGAAATCAGATTTAATACAATTTTCTTCTACAGCTGACTTTAAACAGAAAAAAAGAGAAAAAAAAACCCATCCCACCATAACTACAAAAAAAAAAAAGCACACACAAAATTTTTTTTTTTTAAAAAGCACAAAACCCAACCAAATTAAAAACCTAGCACCACTTTTTCTGTGTCTGGGCAAATCCCTTCTGTTCATGTACCAATGAGTAATTTATGCTGGTTATACTTAAAAACAAAGCCAGACTTCAGAATCTCTCCATTGTGTGAGTGTGTCAACGTATATATTTTTAGTCATTCAAATTAGCCATTCTTGCAAAACAAATAGCATCCTGTGATCTTACTATTGAACTAAAAAAAGATTGTGCAGCTGCTGTTGTCTTGGTGTAATCCCTGTACATTTGTCATAAGAAAGAACAATCAACATTATACAAAGAAAGAGGAAGGAAACAAAGGGATTCTTTCTGTTTTCAATAAGAACTGCTGGAACCTCATTGGAAATTCTGTTTGCTGTGTGGTAACAGACAACTTTTGATGTCTTTGAAGGTGTCCTACCATTGTCCAAAGAGACTGTGGTCTCATGGCCCTATTAATTTCTGAAATTAAAACAGAAATGTAGCTTTTGGGAAAATTAAAATCCTATCCAGGATTTTTAGAGTAATATTACAATGTTACTTGCACAAATTTTAAAAAAGTTTTAAATCTTGTGATTTGGTTCCTTTTTTGTGCATTAACGGTTTGCCATGGAAATGTCATCTAGAAGTAGTACTCATATTTCTTGCAAACTCTACTTGGTTGCAGGCCATAGAGACAGGCATTGGGTCAGCTGTCAGACTAAAATGGGTAGTAGGTATGAAGGCATATCACAGCACTGTTTGCTGGAATGATGCTTTACATCTGTCTTAAACTTTTGATGTGACCATCTCCAGTTTTCATACTTGAATAAATATCTGAGTGATTAAGATTGAATAATGAGGTCAAGCTCTTGGTGATGACTGAAATGTTAAACTTTAATTTCACCCTTTGCATAGATTAATTCTAGTGTCCAATTATTAAAAAGGGCATTATTTAAACATGTTTCATGTTTCACCCTTGAAGGGTGGGTAGGTTCAATAACTGAGGTGGTGCTATATGTGACAGGAGGCTTAACTAGATTCTGTGAGCTATGAGGCAGCTTGTTTGCATTCTGGGTTGGGAAACAGCACAGAGAAATTGCAACACTGTCTTACTGCTCCCTTTTCTGTCAGGGGAGTCTTCATTGTTGCTTGCCAACTGACTGTAATCCAAAAGAGGAAAAACTACAACATGAGGGAAAAATCCATGTGAACTAATCATGCACATGTTTTTGGTAGGACAATACGGTCATATTAAATCACACTGAGCCAGTTTTTGTTCCAGCTGCACACATAGCATTTTCCACTCATTACCATGAATACTTTGTCTATGTTTGCTCATAAAAAGGGCTCTTGTAGTCCGTGCAGGAAGCTAAGACTTTAGAAGTTCTTTGAAACAGAAAAATACCAAAAGAAATAGTGAGTTCAGCCCCCACCGCAAGGGGCCTTGTCAGCACACTGGGTTTTGTAGGTCTTACTGGTAAATAGTATTTCAGCAGATACCAAACTAAGTGTTTCACAAATGAGTAAATAGTCTCCAAGTTCTTCTGGTAAAGGCCTACATTTCAGTGAGGTTTCAGCAAGAATACTACTCCTAAGTAAAAATTTCAGTTAAACTCTTTTAGCTTCTATGCTGAAGCGATGAAGCCCACCACAACCCCTCTACCTGCCTTTTTTTCCCCCCATCTGGTTTGTACTCCTGTCTACATTAGAGAGGAAGTGGGATAAGGGAACTTTAATGCCTTGTAGCAGCAAGGGACTGTTGTGCCTTCCTCTTGTTCACAGATCACTTAATTCATGCTTATCGGGAACTAAAGGAAAGTTCCCACCTTAAAACTCGCTCTGAGTCTTTACCTTCCCTTGTGTTGAGGAGAAAATGCTATAGATAATGGAACAGAGATAAAGATTATTTTCTTTAAAATACATCCAGGAACATCATGGACTTTTAAGGATCTCCTGTAATTCTTGTAGCAGTCTTTTTTTCTTTATGTGGCACTTTTTGGTCAGTGGGTAAGGGGATCTGAAAGATCTTTTCCTTGGAACACAAGGTAATAATTAATCTCTTCCCTCCATTCTATTTTCTCCATCCCTTCTAGTTCAGCTTGTCAAAAGCTGATAAAGAACAATATGAAAAAGAAGAGAGACCAGAATCCCAGCAGGAGATTTTGAGAAGAGCTGCCAAAGACTTGCCTATCTATACGACAACAGCATCGAGAGGTGAGATATAAAGATCATTCTATGCTCCTGAAGTTACTAGTTTTAATTCAGTGAAATTCATTTATGTCACTGAATGAACAGTCTATTAAGCACATATTGCAAACACTGTGACCTTGTTTTGTTATTTGTTTGGGCCAATGTTTAATTCCCCCAAGAGAAACTGCAGTCCTTTTTCTGGGGATCTCAACATAAAGCCACTATTTGGAATTTTAAAAAAAAATCACCTTCTAGCAAGCTGATGACGACATTTATCTCTAGTTGTTGCTATTAAAAATAAATGCAGCAAAGAAATATAGCTAACACAGCCAGGGAAAATTAAACTTATTGCTCAATTTTATAATCACTTTTATCCCCACTTTAAACTTCTCTTTCTGAATTGTTTTGGTTCAGCAGGAGGAGAAATGTACTGAAGATCTTAACGTACTTTTACAATTTACAAACAAATAAATGTTATTTCATTCCCATCTGTAATTCAGTGCAGAGTTAGTTATGGGCTATTTCTGTATTTGCCTTTAATACATATAGGCATTTTTATTTCAACTTATATATGAATATCTGTGAAAGTGCTGTCTTATACATATGTATATTCTTTGAAAACCTATAGCTTTTTCATATCTATATCTATATATATTTTTTTTTCTAGCAACCCTGTAGAATTTTCAAAAGCATGAACTATTTGGAATAACTGTTAGTGAAATTTACTGTGACTTTTCCAAACAAAATCTAAGGACACCTGGCTCTTTCGAATACAAGCTTCCCTTTAAGGGAATCCCAGTCTTAAGTTCCTGGAGTGGTCTGGGAAGCTGTTGCCAGCTCTTATCAATACTGTTCAGCTGTAGGTGTTGGCTTTCCTCCTCCTTTCAAACTGCCTCTGCTGGTGTCTTATTTCCATTAAGAAAAGCCTGAAGGCTTGTTTAAAAATATCCAGGAAAGATGAAGAAGAACTGATTTACTGAACAGTCTACTAGACTGCTGTTTAGTAAAAACGATAGAGAAAGCCATTTGGAAGGTTGGCTTGCTGAAAGAATGTTGTTTCACAATGGGATGCCTGAGTACCCTGTGCAGAAGTAAAAGGGGATCAGTGCCAGAAGATGAAGGATGGGAAGACTTGGGAGCCAAAGAGTAAATGAAAATGGAGTCAGTACTGTGTAGTCATAGTTTGTTTTAAATGCTTTTATATCTTATATTTCTTTAAAAAAAATCAAAACTACATATTGTATGAGAGTAGGTACATGACAGTCTTTGAGAACAGGTGTGGCGGGGAAGGGCAGGAAGCTCTTGAAGATTCAGTTCATGTTAAGGGGGAAAACTTTTATTAGATTGAATCAGTTCTAATGACTTGACCCTTACACTTGAATGCAGCAATCAGATACTGCGATCGATGCCAGCTAATCAAACCTGACCGCTGCCACCACTGTTCTGCATGTGACGTGTAAGTTACTGAATCTGAAATTATGGAGTTTCTCTCTCCTGCAGTCATCACTTTAGTGTGTTCATGTCTTCACTGTGTCAGCCCTTGCATAACAGTTACGATTTGTTCTTTCTCAAACCCTCAACACTTGGATTTCATGAAAGAGCAAAGTTCCTTCTGTTGGCGCAATATTATGGTACAGCATCATTGTCTAAAATGGCAGAACTTTTTAAGAAACCTGCTTGTAGCTTTTTGAAACAGAGCTTATATTAAAAAATAAAGAAACTAAAAAGTAAAAAATCATAGACTGAAACTAAAGGCTTGAGATACCAGCCCCAGCAAATGCATATTATCCAACTTTTTATCTTGCTTCTGCAGCCTTGAAACAGATGTGTGCTACTAATAACACTAAAAATCTTTATCTCAAAGATTGACAGTGGAATCACATGCCTTAACCATTCCAAAGACATCACTGCTATTCCCTGCTTTCATTCTGAATCATCAGAGAAATCTGTACAAGCACTGAAAACTGAGGCTATGCATGAGACTTCAGTAGGCTGAACTTGAGGAAATCTAGTTAACTGAGGAACTTAATACACATCTTTTGGCTAAAATCAAGTTTATTAGCAAATACAATGAATGTCTCTGTCTGAAATGTCTAGTATCTGTCCTTACACTAAAACGTGATTAAAATGGCATGTGGACTGTTCAAATTATCCACTGCACTGCTCTTTTCCTCAATTAGCTTTAAAAAAAAACCTACCAAGCAGCAAAAAAAAAACCCCAAACGGTAGCAGATACAGCCCTAAGGTTGACTTAGTTGAAGTGAATGCCAGACTAACATACTTATCCACACAGCACCGAAAGGTCCTTTGGATTTGTTTCCTCTCAGTGTGCACATAAAATTAGTGTGGCTTAATGAACTGGTATGTGGTGTTGCTCAGTAATGCTCCCCATGCTAATTTAAGAAACTCTCTTCATAATTTTTCTGAATCTCAGTTGGTCTTTTTGGGTGAAAAAGTGGCTGCTCTAATATAGAGAATTGGCATTACTGAGAAGTACTTAAAAGATACAGTGGGGCAAAATACTTCAAAAAATAAATAAATAAAAGCCAATCCCCAAGCCTGTAGAAGCTAAAATTATGTGTCTTAGAAACAAAATGTGGTTTTTGCTTTAACTTGCTGGAAATTATCTCTTTCAGATGTGTACTAAAAATGGACCACCACTGTCCATGGTAAGTTTATTTAAAAAAAAAACAACTCAGTATAATAATAATAATGAATTAGATACTGCTTCAAAAATGCAACTTTGAAGTAAAACTTGATTTTCATAGAATTTCTTTAATATGTGAAAATAAACCTTGTTCCTAATGTGTGTTGCAGTGTAGAGTTGTAAGCCCACTAGTCCAAATCATGCAGTTTCTTCTTATGTAGGAGAAACTTTGGCTTTAAGAGACCTATGAGAAAAAGCATTTATTTATTTTGTTTGCTCTGGTATTGTTACCAGGAGAGGAGATACCTTCTACAGTGTGAAAATCAGTTCTTGATTATAGATGTTACAAATGACCCACTCGGACAGTTACTCTTCTGCAGTTTGTATTCACTGGTTGACACTAAAAATATTATCTGCTATCACTACGAAAAATACTGCTATCAGTAGTTGACTTAGAGGTGGGTTTGTAACCAAAGCAACATCCATTGAAATTGATGGAGAGGTTTATTTTGCCTTCCATGATGACTGCAGTTAGTTCATAGCGTGAGATACTTCCTGTACAGACTGTATGAATCATAACACTTTACCAGCTCGTGTCCTGTCCTGTAGAATCATGGGGGCAAAATCTATGTGAAGGGCCCAGATCAGTTTGCTGGAGGAAAGAGATTTCCTTCAACACTAGTGGCTTAAAATGCTTCTGAAACACTAGTGCCAAAATGTTTCGGACATACCACTTGCCATCATACACATTATGCTCTGCAGAAGCTGAATGTATTGTGGGGTTTTTGTTTGTTCTATTTTTTGTATATCCTAGTAACCTCTTTCTCTTTCCCCTCCTTCTAGGGTGAATAATTGTGTGGGATTTTCTAACTACAAATTCTTCCTCCTGTTTTTAATGTATTCCTTACTGTACTGTCTGTTTGTTGCTGCTACAGTCTTGCAGTACTTCATAAAGTTTTGGACAGTAAGTTCTAAGGCTTTTTTTTGTTTGTTGTTCATTTGTATAATCCTGCATGTGTTATTGGAGGCTGCATCAGCATGTTGTCACTCACCATTTACTCTGTTCTGTGGTTCATTATCATTAACAACATCAATCAAAGTGACTGAAGCAGAAGAACCTTCTGAATATTAATGAATTAAATGTATTACACTGCCCAGGATGAGTTAACTGGGGGAGAAAGTTTGGATGAGGACACTGTGCAATTTCCCTGCTCTGTCAAAATTGAGTGGCACAGCTTGGGTTTTTTGAGACTATGGAATATAGATATGTAGATAAAGAAAGAACTGGCCATATCAAACAATTACATGTATATGTGTGTGTGTGTGTGTGTGTGTGTGTGAATCACATGGCTGGGCTTCGCGAACGAAGATTTGGGTGTAGATATATATACATCTATATATAACAATACTGACAAATGTGAAATATAAGTAACAATTTTATATCTTCCTAGACTTGTCTATGGACAATCTGCTTCCAGATAAGGCAGAATAATTTCTTGGGAACTGACTAAGCTGTGTTTTGGAGTCCCTTCATAGGCATGTCTAAACTTCATTTTAGTAGCTTTTGTTGATCTGATATGGGTAGAATGCTAAGATATATACAGTGTGAATGCTGTACATCTTCCTCACAGCTATTATCAGTTGTCAAATGATTGATACACATATGTGCATCTTAGTGGATTTAATAACATTTATGTCAAGGGCAACCATCCTTGTATGTCAGTCTTATTTTCCTCCTATCAGTTTTGTTCCAGTCACATTCCAGGCTGAACAGAGTGTCTTCTGTACTTGTTCCCTTTCATCTACAAAAACTTGTACTGTACCTTCCTATCTCTAGGCTGAAGTGCTGGTGTAGGAATTCCCTTAATCTGTTTCCATTAACTAGCATATGAAAAATTACTCTTAGTGGAAGGGTCTCCATCACATCTTTCTCAGTAAATAACAGCACATATTTCTTAGATGCTAGTTGCTGTCAGAGTAACTCGGAAAAGCAGTCATTGTCTGCAGCAGTAGAAGTAATCTTGATTGGAGCAAAATGTTGCTGTTGTGTCAGGGTAAGAGAAGCTTGATCATGTATTCAGGATAGCTGTACTTTGAGACAGTTGGCATTAGGTAAGATAAATGGTGTAAAAAAGTATGTTTGTTTGTGTTCATCTAAGCCTGTGGGTCTGATCTGCCAAAGTACTGTGTTTTTATTAGTCTGTCAGTTCTTTACAGAGGCCTGTCACTGGAGAGCAAGGAAGTATGTGGGCATTGAGCTGTCAGTACTGTGAGATGAAAGCCATAAATGTGTTTGTCAGTCTATGCTGTGGCTTGACAGATTCTGCTGTTCAGTCTTGCTTGACTATAAATAGTTAAATTTTTAATTTGTGAATGTGCTATTCCCAAACATCTGCCTGGCTGCTTTCCAGTGCTTTGTATGCAATTTCTAGTGAAACTGTAGATGCGCTCTTACATATTTACCAGTCCGTGCCTTCTCATCTTACTTCATAAGTGTTAGTGCAACTAAAGTCCACAGGACAACTGAGTACAAAGAACATTTAATACCAGCATTTGCAGCAAGACTCTTCCAAAGCCCATCGGACACGACAGTGAAGTGGACTCTTGAGCAGAGGAAGTAAACTTAAGAGGGATTATTTTTTTATTATTGATTTAGTTGTTACAAATGCTTCCTGCAAGAATGGGCTACTTCTGAAATTTAACAATAGACAATGTAGTTGTGTGCTTGCACTTCTTGCTTTCAGTTCTGGATATTTCCAGTATGGAATCTGGTGATGCCCTGATCTTACCATTAGAGTAGATCTCTGACTCACTTTACTCATATTAAGTCACTCAGTCCACAAAGCCAATATTCCTCTGATCTTAGAACCGCCTGATAAAAGTATATTTCCAAAAAGAGACAGCAGCACCATAATCGTGTAGGCTTGCAAAATGTTGTATGTGTCTTGTATGTAAGCTTTTAGGCAAGTGCTGTTATCTGCAGAATAGAGTTCTGGAAGCTTCTCTCTACGTCTGTATCCAAACCAAAGCAGAATGCTGCTGACGTATGCTATCTGTAGACTGCTTCAGTATATTGCTAGTGCTCAGCTTTGTCTGCTACAGCATCAGACAGATTGCTGTTTCGACTTTTGCTGTTGAGTCTCTCTAGATGTTGCTTTTCCCCCTAAACTTGAGTATCAGAAATGGTATAACTTCAGAAGGTTTTTTGCTTCCTCATAGATGCTTTACAGAGACCGTGCAACAAACTGCTGGATATATTTAGTGCTGGGAAGGAATATGGACTGCTTCTTGGAGAGTGTAGCCTTGGTCACTTCAGAACTTGTAATGAGGTTGTGGAGGTGTATGTGCTAACTACACAAATTTAGCAATCCATTGTTTTGCACTGTGGATAATATTTGCGTAGAGACATGATGTGCATACGCAGATACTTGGAAATATTGTGAGACGTGCACACCTACTGAACTCTTCTGTTGAAGAAAGTCGATGTGTTTCCCAATGGGCACATGCAAGACTTTTACATAGCACCTTTCATGTTCTATGCAGAATTGCTGAAAAAAGGTCCTGATGCTGTTCATACAGTGGTGCAGCAACCACACTGGCCAGAAACGTTTACCACAGCTTGCACCCTAATGCTGCTGTTAAGATCTGTTTTGTAGATCAAGGAAACATGACTGATTTCTTTATTTATACTCATAAGTACTTTTCCTATACTCATGTAACTTTTATTTCTACCTAGGAAATTGTTAAAGATAAGCAGATAACACATCAGTTTAACCAAATGGATTTGACACAAACACCAGCACTGGCTGAACGCCCAGTCCTTGATCCCTTGTTTACATAGTGCATGGTGGTGCTTCCCAGCTTATATTTGTATCTACTCTTATTCTTTCTGCACTCCCTCCTCCTTGAAACTGTTCTATTTTCCAGTTGTTTTCAGTGTCTTTCATTGTCCTCCAAATTAATTTGCAATCCTAAGTTTAGCTAATTCAAGGATATGATATGTGTTCCGGGTGGATGGCACATGCTTCTGCAAAACTTCCATTGTATTAAGAGCAGCACAAAAAAACCCCCTCATTCCTCTTGCACATACACTAAGGACATAGACCACATCGAAGGGTTTAATCAAGCTCAGACAGCACTTTTTTGTTTGGGGGGTTTTGTGACCTGACACATGCTCAAATGACTCTGTTCTTGTGAAGGGGTTTGTAGGGGACTCTTTACAATAGGGACTGGCTTCAGTCTATTATGTGTGCTAAGTAATTCAAATTTTATTGTGAAAATTGCTTCCTTTTGTAAGCTCTACAGCTCTCTCACCTGCAAGTCTGTGTTCTGTGCTGCTGCTGAGCATAATGACTTTAAATAACCCATGTGTGAAGTTTCACTCTCTTTTCACATGCTGGGGCATGTGGACCGCTACTAGAACACCACTGTGAATAAGCCTGTTATACATACTCAAAGACTGCAGGCTTCTCTCCAGGAAAAACTGGCCTTTTTTCAAAGATGCTTCAGTTCTGCAACTGTCATTCAAGAACTTACAACCAGTGGCTGAAGCGGGGTAGTCAGAAGAGGTAAATGCTCCTTGAGGATCATGCAGATCAATCATGCATGACGCAAAAAACCCTTCTCCAGGTTTATAGAGCTACTGAATTAGGAAGATACAACTGAAATAGATTTTCTGGCCCACAGAAAACACAAAGACTAAGCTGCTGCTGCTGCTCTTCGAGCTTCAAAATCAACTGACCTGAGAATTCTTTGTAGAAAACTATTTTGGTTAAATATGCAATTCCAAAAGAGTCATAGAAATACAGGTCGCAAAAATCAGTTAGGAAATTGAGGAATACCACAGTGTGCTCTGAGGTAGGAAAAATCATTATCACTTCCAGATGAAGTTTAGGAATAAGCAGTAATTGGAGTATTTTGCTAGCCTGCATTTCAGGGGATCACATAATGCAACATGTCCCTACTGCAGGGGGAAGACAAAAATTGTAAGTAAATGAGTAATACAACAGGCAGTAAATAAGGAGACTGAATTTAGATGGCAGTTTAGAGAGCTGGACTCTGCTTATCATTTGCTTATGTAGCATGATCTGGCTGTAGCCAGCATTTTTGAAAACACTGTACATCTGCCAGACTCCAAGGTCAATCCCTGGGCTCTCCCTAGGCTTTCTACACAGATTAATGTAGCTTAAAAGCCATACATCTTGCCTATAACAGATTCACTAAGTGCTAGCATCTTAGCTAGGATGGCTACCACTCTTTAGGTGTAAAGTTTGGAATTTAAAAATGAATTTAAACTAACTTTTCCTGTTTCTTCCTTTATTTTTTTAAGTACTGGTTCAATTTCAGATGTTACGCTAAAGATACATCCTAAAAACATCTCTGTATTGAAGGAAGTTGGGAGGCATTAAAACTGTACTGATGTGTTATGGTTTTTTTTTAAACAAAGAAATATGTGCAAAGAACGGCAATTTATTTTTTATAGTTTTGGCTGAAGTTACATCTAATGGTAATAGATATGTTCTGAAGTCAGAAAAAATTTGTAATTAATAGACCATTACTTTATACCTCAGGAGTATTCTGAGCTTTTCAGACTTTTATGAATGGTTTTATCCTACAGAATATTCACATAAATCTTATTTGTGATGGAAACAACTAGCAAAGAAGGCACTTGTTGTAGTTGTGCTGTTCAAGCTGAGGAACCACATGAAAGTAGTGATCCAGTTACAATCTGAATAGCAGTACTTCCATGCTTCAGTAGAAAATTTTATGCCTTTGAAGTTAGTAGTGTGCTCTTACCTACTGTTTCCTCCATTCTTTTGGAGAACAGGGGCTAAAACTGCTGATGGGCGTTGGAACTCGGCATGTCCGAGAGCGCATTTGCACACCAGCCATTTTGTTCTTATCAAAGCCTGTGCTGTTTTCAAACGCTTCATCTTAACATAATACTAGTGTTTAATAAATTGTCTTTGTTTGCGCAAAGCTTTGCCGCAGGAAAGCTGCAGAGAATTGTCCAAAGGTAAAATCCAATATTGCTGTAATTATTTAAATGCTGTTCCTACTGTAATTTTTCTAGTCCAGTCATTAATGGTAGCTATTTACACCATCATAGAAGGAAGGAGACTTGTAATCTGTTGCCTGTGATTACAGGCAGCGTACAGGGATATGGATATACCTATGTGCACTTGATCTTGATTGAAATGTATTTTAGTCTAAAAAGAAAGTCAGCCTTAGATAAATGGGTATACTGAATGCGCTAATGGAAAAAGTAATGGCAGTAATGCTAACTAAACAACTGAATAAAAATAGCCTCTCTGCTTTCATAGTGCTGTTAAAGGTCAACTGCTTACAAGTATTGTGATTTTGAGGCTATAGAACTGGAATAGTATTGTTGCAAATCCCAATGGCCTTTTGAAAGCAGAAGCCTAAAAATAGTTGGGAGTGGAATCAACTATCTGATATGGGTGTTTTTTTCTATAGTGATTGTACTGAAATTCTTGTTTTTTACATAGATTTCTGGTGAATCACTTCTACCTGATCAGACATGGCAGATTTGTTTCACTGCGTGCATGCTCGTTGTTGCTTAAACTGTAGAGGTCATCAAAAATTGAAGATCTATTCCATATCTTGTCTAGGACTTGTTCAGTCTTAGAAACATAATATGACAACCATTTCCTTTTTACATTCATTACACCAGTTCAGAATTAGATTCAGTATTATTACCTTGCCAGGAAAAGGTTTGGATGGGTTTTTTGCCTTTTTTTTTTTTCCTTCAAAGAAAATTATTTTGGAAATATTTTTCCCATGTCTCTGTGGCTGTTACTGCAGTTAACATTGTTTAGTATAGGAAATGTTTTGCCTTGCCCCGTACTGCGCATTTAAAAACCACAGATGAACATATATATGCACTTGTGCTACTGAACTCGAGGGGAAGGAGTACTCATGAGATTGAAAGGCTGTTGTACACCAGTTTAACATGACATGAAAGGAAAGCTGGGCTTGGTTTGCTTTTTTTTTTTTTCTATTTGAAAAGCGAGGTGAAAGACCTATAGCAGAGTGGGTGTGGCAGAAAGTGTTCAGCAACAATACTGTGGTACTTGCTGGGAAATGTTAACATATTAACCTCTTTCTCTCTTTCTCCACAGAATGAATTGCCAGATACCCATGCAAAGTTCCACGTACTATTCCTTTTCTTTGTGGCAGCCATGTTCTTCATCAGCATACTGTCACTCTTCAGCTACCACTGCTGGCTAGTTGGCAAAAACAGATCAACCATAGGTCAGTTAATGGGAATATGGAACTTTTCCTTGTCCAGAAAACAGACGATTCGATGAGAATATGATGCCTACATGATGTGCCATCAAATATAAACTCAAATTTTAAATACTGGGCAATAAGAAGCAGATTTGGTGGAAGTAATTAAAGGTGAAAGATACAGGGAAATAAAGCCTGTGTAGGGTTCCTCTGCTGGAGCCAAGCATTCAGATTCATGATGACTGTTCATTTCTTTTGTTTGTATTTTTGAGACCTCTGCGGCACTGTTGGGTGCATTTTTGTTGGGTTTTTATATCGTGTGAAGTATGTAACCCAGTTGCTACTTGCCACTCTCTTGTTCTAATATTTTGAGTAGCTGGGTGGCCCCAGCCAAGTCAAAGGCTCTAGTATGGATATATACAACATTTTGAACTAGTTCCAAAAGAGTATTCTTAAATCCTGTGAAAGAATATGGACCTCATTATTAGGAAGTAGCTTGTAAAAGCAGTGTGATAAAAATGTTCACTGATGTGCACTGATGCACATTTCCCAAATTTCTATGCCTAAATGTTTTAAATGGCATTGATTGACATAACCAAGTTGTGTGCATTAGTTAAAATATCTGAAGTTCTTGCTAGGAAACACTTGGAAGGGTGTGGTGGGACAGGGACTGATGGATATTTCCGCAACTGAATAAGTCAAAATCTTATATGTTTCGATGGAGTTTAAATTTCTAATTTCAAAAATAAGTGGGTTGATTAAAAGTGAAATAATTTTCTGCTTGCTAGAATTTTCTGGTGGGCAAAAAAAGGAATATTTTGATTGCTTGACAGGAAACTTGAATTCTTTTTCAATATATCTACAGATAAGGAATATTCACAGTTTCTTTTTTAGCTTTGAAGAAAACTTTAGCATATACCTTACCCGAAAGTCAGTGGTCATAATTGGCAACACAGGACTTTACTTTTTGGATCGTGATTGTAAAACGACAGGCTATTGGTATGGGGAGAGCAATGAGTGCTCTCACTTCTTGGCCAAGGAGTGGACTGAGTAGAAGAGTAGTGGTGGTTTGCTATAGTTCATGGTGTGTCTGTTTCTAATAAAATAGTTTTCATCTTTCTCTGTTAGCACAGGATGCTCTTAATTCAACTTCAGATCGTGGCAGAAGTGGAAAAACCTTTTCTGTTTGGGCTTAGGTCCAGCAGTGCTTATGGTAAATTCTCAAAGAGAAAGTCTTCTGCTCAAAGAAGGTTTCACAGGCCAAAGAGAGAGCTAGTCACCAAGGAATAAGGGATGTGCTGTCTTTGGCATGCAGATGGGACTTAGCTTTGTTTCAGACCTTATGTTAAATGTAGAGAGAGAAAGTTGACAAGGTGTCTGTTCTGCTTACTTGATTTTCTTACCTTTCGTTTCTATTTTTATCACTAACCTGTGTTTTTTTTCTCTCATTACTTGAGATTACTTTTTTCTTTTTCCCCTCCCCCCATAATACACATCAAGATCGTCTCAGCTTGTCCAACAATGTTTTCACAGTAGAGAAGTTTGAGTATGTGTATTCATGTTCTCTTACTCCTTACCAGTTTAGAGAGATTCCGTGTTTTTCTTTTACAGAAACATTCCGTGCACCCACATTTCGAAATGGCCCTGATAAAAATGGGTTCTCTCTTGGATGCAGCAAAAATCTGAGGGAAGTTTTTGGAGATGAAAAGAAGTATTGGCTACTCCCTATCTTTACCAGGTATTCAGTTTGAATAGGAATGAATAGGGGAATAAATTGATTTCACAACTTTCACCTTGCTTCCTCTTCTCCTAAAAAATAAAGTACAACTGAAAAGCCAACTTGTAAGTCCTGTACAGATGAATACTACTGTAGGGAAAATGTGCAGGAGAAAACTGTCAAACTGCACAGGGTTTTCAGTCCAAGACAAGCAGCTTGTTGACAAGGGCCTTTTAAATACAGAAGTTTGGAAAGCTTTGAGAATTGTATTGCAAAAATTGTACACCTTTTGGTGGTAGTATTAGTATCTGATTATAGAGCAGAAATCTGCAACTCAGAGGAGAGAGAAATGCTTGAACTTCAGCTGCACCAAAACAACAACAATTTGAAAACACCCCCACTTGCCCCTGAAAACACTTGGCAGCTTTCCTTTTGCTGTCAGCTTTCCGTTTCCTTGCAACACTTTCGGTATCAAAAGCTGTCTAAAAAAGTGCAGAGCAAAAGAAAAAATCTGATATGATGCAAAATGCTGGCTTTAAAACTCAGCTGAGCCAGTGTTGGGGAGTCACAGACAAGCTTGATGAAGAAAGACTGACCTGCTCACCACTCCCACCACTACCGGAATTCAGCAGAACAAAGTAGGAGGTGTGTTCCAACACTACTTTTGTGGGGCTGTATGTCAGTTTAAAGTGTTGGTGAACCTATTTGTGAAGCTGAGGTCTGGTAGCAAACAGCAGAGGTAATGACAAGATCTTAAGTTGCCGCAGCTGTTTGCTCAGCTACCATGTGATTAAAGACAGAAGCAATGCTGTAGATGAGTCAGTCTGTTTTGCTACCACATTTTATCCTGATAAACTTGCTTTAACAGAAGGCTTAGCTAACTTCAGAATTACGAGTGGAGGGGAAAGTATGGCCACCAAAATGTTATTTATGATACAGCTTCTGGGATTGTAAATACCAGCAAGTCTCACTATGTGTGCACGATGGTTTGGGGGAAGACTGGGGCTACAGTCCACAGAAGTACATTCATGTTTCTGAAATACATAGACTTATCCTGTGCTCAGCAAGCCATACTGTGTGATAGGGTGGGAATCAATTGAGCTCCAAGATTTAATTAACTGATCCTCTGATTTAGTGGTAGAACTGTCTTGTTTAAGTCTGGAGTTCAATACTGCACTCAGGTAATTGATTCAAGCCTGTAGCCTTTTGCATGGGTCCTTGTTCAGTTCATTAAAGTCAACTGCAAACAGTGATTTGAGCCTTTGTTTCTCATTTAGTTTGGGTGATGGGTGCAATTTTCCAACTCGTTTGGTGATTATGGATCCAGAGCAACTTACTGTCTCAAGCCAAAATGAATCTGCCAAAAGGTAACTATAGCATTTAAGGTGCTGATTTTGTAGTTTTGTACTTCATCTGGAGAAAAAAATGGTTTCCAAGTTTTTTAATTCTTTACATTTCTTGTCATCTTCAGAGTAAGGTACTTCACAGAAGGACAGAATGGATTAATACTAAAAAATTGACAGTTTCTTGGCTTTGCTATAATAGAGGATATGGCTTTATGGAAACACTAATAGTATTTTCAGTGTATTTTCAGGAAGCCTGCTTTAGATTCAGAGAGACAGGAGTATGTGCAATTTGTGGGGGTGTTTACATTTGCCATTTTGGAAGTCTCTGTATAGTTTGGTGAATTGGTAGCTGAAGATTGTTGTCAACAGCAGTCACCTGACTAACCAGACATTAGAGGATTCAAATGTAATGCTGAGAAATTGCTTCCAGTACAATATAACCTGTGGGATTTACACAAGAACAGGACCCTTGTGCAAATAGCACATTATCCTTTTGCACTCAGAAGATTGTTCAGAAGAAGGCCTGGGCATTTATGTTGGATAAGATGGCATTTGGCTGTTCTTACAAATGGTACTGGTTAGGTTTTCTTTTTAACTGTGTGGCAGTGGGACTGTTCTCAGTGTGCCATTTCTTGTGTATCAAACTCTGCTTTTTTTCCATTAGAATTTTGAGGGGCTTATGTGAGGTAGGGGTTTCAACTGATGACCGGAACAAGGCTATTGGGGAATTAGGGTTGGGGAAAGGAGGCTGTTTTCAGTTGGCACTGTAGGGGGTTTTTTTATTTGTTTGCTTTGCTGTTAAGTAACTTCACTACTCTAGAAATGTCTGAAATAAGCAGCTACTGGTATTACAGAATTCCTGTTGACTTTGCTTACTTTTCAGCTCTGGATCCAATCAGTCCTTTCCTACTCGACCACTCAGTGAATCACAAAACCGATTGCTAGCCGGTGATTGTCAGTGGGTGGAAAGTGGCCCTGAAGAGGAAAACGTGAAATCAGGTAGCCTGAACTGTAAACATTATGATGATTTTTCTATTCTTCTATGGTTTTGTTTGTGGTGGGGGTTTTCCTTTTTTTTTTTTTTTTTTTAAGGTGTAGATAGTCCTTAGGAATTAGCTGGAATCATTTAGAAGAAAAGTTGTTCCATAGAATAAAGTCAGCATGTTTAGAACTTATTACTAACTTGCATCCCATACTCTACTCCAAACTTAGTTATTACATTAAGTAGATAGATAGATAGATAGATAGATAGACAGATAGACAGATAGACAGATAGATAATTCTCACTTTTGCACTTCAGTTCTGAGATTTGAGATCTTTTATGTTTAATTAGGGGGAGGAAAATATTTTTGTAAAATAGGCACAACATGGTTAATGTGCTTTCTGGTTTGAAATCTTTGCTATTTGTTATGCAAATCTGCGAAAACACATAATTGAGATTCTCTCACATTCTAGGTGCAAAAAAGCATATTATAGTTTCATTGGAAAGCTGATCTCAGCTTATTACTAACCAACCATCTCAATGAGAAACAGGTAAGACTAACATAATTGATTGCTGTTTCTGTATACATATAAATAACAACAGACATCTTGAAGTCCAAAATCAGCTAGTCATGGAATGCAGAGGAGTCCTCTGATGTTGGATGAGTAATAGAAAAGTCTAAATAAAACTCAGAATGGCTGTCCAGAAGACAAGAATGGGAGTAATGCTATAGTGCAGGAAACATGGGCTGGCTAGGTCTGGGATGAGTCAGACTAATCCTTTAATTTAGATTGTGTAGTGCTGGATTTGTTACCTGACCAGGGAAAAGAATCCGATGTTAATGCAATTTCAAGATGAAGTGCTACTTGAGGAAGAGCTATTCTTAGGGAACAGCTCCTTAACTGTCTTTTTTTTCTTAATCATATATTGGTGGGCCACGCTCTGCTCTTACACTTTAGGAAGTTGTATGTGCGCAGGGAAGGAACAAGTGAATACAGGTATCTGCATAGAGACTGCTTCATCACGTTTGGAATTGACAGTGATCTTCTGTTTTTACAATAAAGTGCGCCCACTTTGCATTTAGGAAATACAGTGAGTGCTGGTGCATGTGGAAACTTCCCTTGGTGTATTTCCAGTGACTAAATTAGACTTGTTTTATGTTGACTTTGTACTGTGGTGAGCTTATAAGCTCCAATTAATTTTTGCTCTCTGGAAGAGAAATCATATTTGGTCAACTAACAACTGTCGATGCTGAGAGCTGAGTCCTTACTCCCTGCCTTTTTTTTTAAATTATTTTTGGAGGGAGGTTGGGGGATATTCTTGCAAGTAATTTCCATTTTCATTGGAAAAAAATTTAAGTTTGGTGAGCTCAGTAATTTTAGGATCACTTTTTTTCCTTTCCTTTTTTTATTTTTTAGTGAGCCTTCTGACCTAGAATTATTTTTGGGAGAGGTTTGGTTTGTTTTCAAGGAAAAAAATCTCTCTGAAAGTCTTTATGGGTGATGGTGTGATATTTGCACCAATATTGGTCAGACTGCTCAGTGTAAACTCATACAAAACCAAAATCAGACTAGTTAGTGGTACTTCTGAAAATCTATTCAACCATGAGAACTCACTAGTGGTAAGTTTCCCCTTTGCACCTTTTCTTAATACTATATAAATCTGCAAATGTCCCAAGCAAGGGATTCCTTTCAGCCTCTAGCTATATAAAACTTAATCTGATCTAAATAGGTTACTAAGGCTTTTCTGTTCTTCATAGAAAGGAATGGATGTCTTCTGAGAGCAGCTCATCCCAGTAGCCTTTGATATAGGGTATTATAGAGAAGTCTTAATCTTTCTTTCCACTGACCTAGAGAGGGAGCATAAATGACTGGCTTAAGCTAGACAATTAACTGGTAATAGTTTGAGATGAATTTCCTTTCTATCCTCCCTCTCTTCCTTCCAGATTTAATGAAGGAAGAATTTGTACGTTGTGTCACACTTGCCTAAACTGCAGTAGTTTTAAAAGTTGTAGAAATAAATAGTGCATAACTGCACCCAATGCAAAGCATTTTGGGTATATCTTACCTCAAACTAACTCAGTAGCACAATGTTCAGAATTCAGTTGGATTTGAGCACAGTTTCTGTAGGCTGAGGTGGTTAATTCCAGTCCCTGCTGTTGTAGGCAACTGTGCAGTAGCTGCGAGATCCAACATCTGTTCAGTGCACTTTTGTATACCCTGTAACAAACTAAGAGTTGTATTTTTCAATTTTAGGCCTATAACATGCAGCAGAAGCAAAGTCATGGCTGACAAGTAAAATGCCCAGACTATTCTAGTGAAAAGAGCTTGATTTGCAGAAGGCCAATTTCCCAGTCTTGCCTAGGCAAATACCATTTGTGTCCTCATATCTGTCAATTTAATTCAAAAATTAAATTGTTGATCAGGGTTCCGAGGGACTTTAGCCACAGGTCAGTGGTGATGGATTGATGTTCTTAGCACAGATAATCTTCTAAAACATAAGAGGTTTAAAACAGAAACAAAACAAACCCACACCTCTCAGAATGCTGATTACTTTAACTGCTGTACTCAAACAGAAGTCTGTAAATCACATTACCCAGCTACATTCATGTAATACGCTATGATCTAGTTTTTTTCAAAACTAATGGAATAATTCTATTTATTACCTTTTTTGTTTCACTAGGTTTCTGCAACACATTTTGAACTTGAATATTACTTAATTTTGTTTTGAAGAAGTTGAGCTGGAAAAAATGGAACATGAACATTTTAGGAAGAGACAAGAAATTCAAGTTTCTGCACAGTACAATGGATTCTTGTAAGCACTATTGCAGAGCAGGGAAGTTAAGACAGATGCCTTAAGATTCTAAATGTGCATTTATGCAACACTGAATTATATACTGCTACCAAAGGGCCAGATCCTGAAGTGCCCTGCTTGGATGCACAAGGTCCAGAGTGGGAACTATGCATTTTTATTATGCTGCAGTGGTGGGGGTAGATTGCAGAGACTCCTACCTCCTCACGGGCAAACTTCATACCTTAGGCACTGCAGAAGTCACTTCCATAGCAGGTCTCCAGAGTACAGAAGGAAACATAAAAGGAGAAGGAAGGAAAAAAAAACCAAAACAAAACAAGAGAAGAAGAATTAGCATAAAGCATTAGCTGGTGAATCTGAAGTGCGAGTATACATCGTTCAGATGCCAGGTGATGGGGAAGGGACTGGATGATGTCTTCTTCCCTCCTCTTGTTAACCAGTCTACCCCATGATCATAGCTCTCCAAGTCTTTCAGGACTGAGAGTTCCTTCTACTAGCTGTGCTTTGGAGTAAGGCAATGCCAACAGTGTAAAAGCCTTTTAACTTGGGTGTTGCTTTTTTGCTATAGCATTGAGCCTCCTCATCATTTTAACTTGATTTATTTAACCATGTCAAGAACAGAGCTCAAAGAAGAAAACTTGGGGTTTAGTTGAAAAAAACATCGATTATTACTTTCAAACGTCTGTCTGTCAGCATACAAAGAGAAGCCAATCCAAAAAGGAATTAATTGTTACATTTGGTGTTACTGTTTGCAGTGTTTCCTGTGAGGCAGCAACAAAATGGTAAAGTACCCCTGAGAAAAACCTTATTGCAGTTGTGTGATGTTAGAAAATGGAACCAGAAGAGTGCTGCTTTTTCCATGGGTTTCTTGATGGTTTATAAATACTGTTTTATACTTTTGTTTTATCTTTTTAATAAAGGCACAAGGTTTTATTGGTTCTAAAGTACCATTTAAACAAATATCAGGTACTTACAAGAAAATCAGTCTCGAATCATATGTCTGTGTTAGCACACTGAAAAATTGCATACTGTAGTGTCCCACTTTCAAGTCCAGTTTAAGTGATACTGGAATTGCTGAAGACTGAGTGTTTTGTGCAGTGATGTACATGTTCACAAAAGGCAAAATGTATTTCCTCTGTATGGAATCAAGTCCATCCATAGCTCAAGACCTACAGCAAACAACATGGGGTTTTTTATTTCCTCACTCCTCTGTAGAGAAAACTGCTAACTCATCTTTGAGTGGTATTGGAATTTTGCACCTGGAAAAAGTGACAAATACTATTTTTCTGTCTGTAACTTTTCTGATGTTCAGCTGATGCTGATTACAAATATACATGAGCCCTTTTGATACAGACTGCAGATAGTAGTCGAGTTGATGATCTAGTCCAAAATAACCTGTTTTTTTTGTCTCCCAGACTGATTGCTACTTCCATTAAATATGTTTATGATGGAAATACTAAGGTATGGAGTATACTCTGAGGTTTAAAATAAGTATTTTTTGTCTTTGGAAATAATAAACTTTTCTTAAATATTCATCTTCTGGAACAAGAACTCTTTGAGAATCTATGAACATGATTTGGTCACTGTTGGATGTTCTTGAGACAGAAGTAATGGTCCAAACTTGCATGTTTTATAAAAGTTGCATAATGTTTCTTCAAATTTGTACAAGAAATTTTGCATTTGCTTATTTCAGAACTTACAAAACATTTACTACACATTAAACTGAAAGGTTTACCTTTTTTCTTCTCAAAATGTCAAGTGAGATGTGCTCATCTGAATATAAGCTCTCAGCAATACTGCATCAGCAAAATTTCATGGGATAGATAACAGAGAGAGAAGACTGCAATTTCAAATGGCTTATTCTGAATACCAAAATTTGCAGCCCCAAAAACTGGTGGAACTGTAATGGAGGGCCTGGGATATCATCTGGCTTTTACTGCATCAGTGTATTATAGGTGAAATAACACATCCATGCACAGACATCATCTAGCAGGACTATAAGCAAAATGTGTGTCTCTTAAGTATCACTGATTCAGCAATATGGTCTCTGCTCCCCCAGCCACTCCCCAAAGACCTTGATATACCCCCGTATGAATGCATATATACTGTAGGCTAATATCAGTATAACTTGGTTGATTTCTTAAGTCAGGACCATGAATCTACAGGAAAAACTGTAAGTAAACAGAGTGAGCTTAATTCTATGTGCGTTCTCTAGCAAACACTGGTCTTGTGAAACCAGTTTTTTGTATATCTGAGGGACATTTTTGTGGCTTTTCATGAAGAACTGATGCTTCTGACATCTTTATGCAGATCACAGGAATATTTTGTCCTAGATTTTTTTCATATTTGAGGTGAGAAAAGGAGGAGAGCAGTGGGCTTTAGGATACTCCTGAGGCTGGAGTTACTGTTGGTGTAAAAGTAGGCATTACTAAAAGTCACTTTGACAAATATGAAACACAGCAAAATAATTCAAATATGATTCTTTCAAATTCACCATCCCCAAGCCCCCCCCTTCTTTTCCCCTTGGGGAACTGGTGACTAAGAAACCCCAGGCTGATATAAAGGATTTAAGTTCTCTAAGGTAATTGTATTGATGAACTCTAAGGGCGTGCCAGTGAGTAGGAGGGGAGGTTAGGTTTTCCTGGCAGGCATGGGCTTTGGAGGAGATATCCTGTCCGAAGCAGCAGGATGACATCTTCTGTCTTAGAGTTGTGTCCTGACAGCTCCCTAGCTTGTGCTGTGCCAGACAGGCAGAATGAGGGAGCAGGATGGCTGTTTGGCTGTGGGGTTGCAAGCAGCCAGGGCACTGCAGCAACAGCAAGTAGGTACTTTTGGCCTGTGCACTGAAGAGCTTCCAGTGAGTGCAGTGAGGACAACTTTACATGTTCAGGAGATTGGAAGGGAGATGGATCCTTAGAAAACAATTGTTCAGGGTGTTGGGCCATGTGGCATATGCTGTTTTGTGCTTTAACCTACTCTGTATCATGGAGTCTTGAAAATACCTAGATTGTCACTAAAAACAGCAGCCCTTAAGCTTTTAGATCCATCAAAATATTTACTATTGCAAGCCATACATAGTAGTTACTGTAGGATAGTTGATATTACCTGCAATTAGAAACTGCTTTTGTATTTCTTACTGCTTTCTCTTTTAAGAAAATCCACACACTCAAAGAGCCAAAAAATGGCATTAAATCCTCAGTGTGAGGACAAAAGTCTAATGTAGGGCAAGATTTCAGTGTGATTTCCCCTCCAGAATTCTGAAATGTCTTGAAATAAACTTGTCCCTGTGAAGATGAGGGGAAATCCATAAATAGAAATGACTTAAAACTGCACAACTAATACTGGTTTTTTTCTTACTCTTATTTATTCACAGCATCTACAACATACAAATCATTGCTGCACCTACCAAAGCCGTATTTATGGGAGGAGGGCAGGGAAAGGAGTCAGCATGTGTCATACCTGACTTCCTTCAGTGTTATTCTCAGACTGCAGTGACATAACTCAGATGTGTGACAAGCTTTGATTAAAAACCTCCATTTTAAATATTCAGATGGTTATTTAGAGGGAGTTTGGGCACTACTCTTTTTAGTGATTTGAATAGAAATTACAGTAACGTTTTTGTTAAAGCTGCCCTTTGAGAGTGGAATTTGCAGGTACCAAGCTACTTTTGGTGTGCTATTCTTATAAACCAGTCAGTTTTCAGGTACTGTTTTTTTTCCTTTGTGTGACTCTTCAGTATTAATTATAAATCATCTTTTGGGTTGGGAGGTTTTGATTAATTTCAGTACCATTCGGTATGCACGCAAAGGCCTTCATGATCCCTCTGAAGTGTGGTCCAGTTGTAGCTAACCAGAGCCCCAAGAGGAGGGAAACAGCAGCGTTTGCAAGCAGCGTTTGTGTCTGGCAGATTTACCAAGAGATGTATTGACTCTGATGTGGATTGACCAGAGCTGCCTGGATCTGGAGCACTGACTGACCAGGTTTATTAAAAATATAAAAATAAAAGAAATAATACAAAACAATGACAGCTTTGAGCTTCGTAATGTATGTTCTCTGAGGACACCCTCTAAAATGGAATCTAGCAGGGGGATTTGGATCTGCATTTAGAGAGGCTGCAAACAGCAACTACTTGAATGCAGAGCACATCAAGGATGTGTCTTTCCCAGTACCTAAAAAATAGCAAGGTAAGCAATGCTAGAGGCTCTTCTATCCCTAAATGGCACCAAAGAGAGCAGCTGCACATGAAGTGATTTAATACTGAACACATTTACTACACTCATTTCTATCAATTTATTTTGTATATATAGCTTTTTATACACATTTTTCTTAATTACGTAACTGTCATAAAACATTATGAAGTTGTAGTTTGTTTTAATGCTGATTAAAACTGGTGTTTGGCTGTTTGTTTTCTGCAGCAATTACTTGAATCTTGTTTCCATTAGGTAGTGAAGTCTGATAATGTTTACAGGATGGCTTTCTTTGGTTTGGGGGGGCTTCCCCATCTTTATTCCCAGCCCCTGCCCCAAGAAACAGAGAGCTCATGCTGAGCAGTCAAGCAGATGTGTCAGGGATGAAGTATTTGGATCACACTTATTGTTACCAAAGCAGTTATGGTGACATGCAGAGTCCCTTACGTTTACATTGCTTAGCTGACCACTACACGCTTAGTGTAATCCTCTGATTTCTCCTGTCCCTGAGCCCGTTGTTATCAGCTTTGTCTTGGGAAACCTAAATCTTTCTGAATGACAATTTACAATCATAAAGCTATCCCAGAAAGAGGCAGCATTCCTGCTGTTAAGTCTGCCCCCTTTTGAACTTAAGATGAATGAAACATCCCTGGGTTATCTCCGCTATTGCTTTTGTATTTGCCAGCAAGGGTCATCAACATTTGCACTAAGCACAACGTTCCAGCTGTTCTGCTTCCACATGGTTATTTTTAATTGTGCTGCCTAAACTTGTAATGAGTTGTATTTAAGTTTGGGGTGATGTGTAGAAG
>NW_016690374.1:136762-224950 GCF_001604755.1 Lepidothrix coronata
AATAAATACGCACTTACTGTATTTTTTGTATGTTACAGATAGGACTAGTCCTATGCACAGAGAAAACATTGCCATTTATAGTTTAATACTTGAAGTAACTTTTTAAACGGGCTTTTATAAAGGAATTAAATACAAAATCACATTGCTTTGCCTGGAAGTTCCTTCATGTTTTAATTGTATTTGCAATTTCCCCATATGTATACTTTTCCATAGAAGTTCTCTTAAGCCGTTTATAACCAATGGAAGTGCATTCAAGATTTTGTACATCAGTGTTCAGACCTGTTCATACTTCTCTGAAGTACAGTTCATGTTTAAATAAAAAAGTACCATTTTAACCCTCTTTTCCAAAGTGATATGAATGGACTTGACACTTGAATTCATTGCTGAATGCAACATCAACTTAATAAAAGTATGTGAAAGAATCTGAAAATTGCTCAGCTGTAGCATGTGTGTATTAGATTAGTGAAAAAAACTGCCTCCCTGGGAAGCACTGTGTAACTGTTCTAGTTTTTACACTCCAGCTGCAACAAACCTAAGATTACACTTCTTGACACATCTTCCAGGTCACTGGGTCTTGAGGGGAAATATAAAACCTGACTTGTGGCTAACTATATTCCTTCAGGACGCTAAGCCTGACTTAGAAGTCAGTCACTCAAACAGAAATCAGCCATGTTCCTTTTTGATCAGAAACAATCTGTGTAAAAAGGCAGCAACACCCAAGTTGACACTGACATGACACTGACATGACACTGACACCGACACTGGCATTTAAATTAAACAATTCTTTCCATAAAGTTTTTAAAAAAGGGAATATTTTATAATATCCTATGAGTTCCAGCCTCCTACTCCCATCTCTGTAACTCTAGTTCACCTTGGTCCTTGCATGCCTGATGGCAATTGCCATCAGTTGTGTCTCAAGTGCTGCTGTACACAGAAGGATCCCTTTCAGAAGGGAGAGCTACCAGGAACTATTGTCTGGCCAGTGCCAGCAGAGAATCCCCTTCAACACAGCAAGTATGTTCTCCAGGCTTTCAGGAGGAAATTAGTGATGCTATAAATCTAGGTTATATATAAATCTTTACCACTGCACCTGGTAACTCGCTGTTTTGAGCCCTGAAGAACAGAGGACAGGCAGATGGTAGAGAGTCACACAAAAAAATGTTCTTTTCTAAGACAATAATAACAAAATATACAGTGTTCCACAGGACTACTTTTAATGTAACATTCTGTACACCGTAGCAAAGTCTTACTTCTCATCCGCCCTAATTACACTGAATTACAAAACCACCATAATAGGTACAAGGGCAGATCCCATGGCAGTGTACGACATATGCCAAATATAAATATGCTGTGTTATTCAGCACGTCCACTTTTTTGTCACATTTAAGTGGTTTAAATGATCACTGATGTATCTGTGCTCAGGAAACTTGGCTTGTTTCAGGCGTTTGAAAGCTTCCCACTTGGCACGTCTGTGTTCCGTGTTGTGTTTGTACTCCTGCTCCCGGGTCAGGTAAGGCCGGCTCAGCCAATATTCATTCTCTGCTTCAATTTCCAGTCTTCGGACCATTGCTTGCATCATTGTAAGGGTAACCTGTCTTGGTCGCCTGTACTTCCCAATCCATTGGTGTCCAGGAATTCTCTTTCGGAGTAATACTGTTGTTAAAAACATTGTGCCTCAAAACATAAACAGAAACATCAAATACTCATTACCTTAGGAACAAAAATAAAAGTTTGACAAGAAAAATTAAAAGCTCTGAACACTCTCCACTGCTTTTTAGCTCGTTTGAAGGTTCAAGTTCAGAACCTGATACAACCATCGCACACAATAGGCAGCACAATGCCAGACATATTGGAAATTTAAGATTAGAAAAAGGAAATCTGAAATATTTATGTATCTTAAGAATTTATTCAGTTACCCTTACACTGCAATTAAAGCATATCCCCCACAGATTATTTAAGAGAAATCCAGCCCTGAGGTACTCCAGAACAAAGGGTTCTTCATTCATGCCCTTTTCCATTAGCTAACTGCACTGTCAAAACGAATTATTTCCAGGTCTGTCCTCTGGATCCAAACCTGGCATTTCCTCAGTATTAGCTTCTGAACCACAGTCTCTCCATAAACTTACTAGTATGCAATCACCTGGGTTTGTATTCTGACTAGGGGAAATCTGGTCAGTACAGAAGAAGAACAGTTTGTATCAGACCGACTGGTGAACATGGAAAGCACCAAGACTGACACGATACACAGGGTGCAGCAGAGGCAAGAGAGGCCGAGTTACATTTAGACTTTACAGACGTGCTCTTCATTAACCTGTCTGTTAGTCCTAAACACGCCTCCCAGGTCTCTTATTACACTGTACTCCATGAACTCGTATCACAGAATATTCTGAGTTGGAAGGGACCCACAACGACCACTGAATCCAGCTCTTCGCCCTGCTCAGGACATCCCCAAGAATCACACCATGTACCTGAGAACGTTATCCAAACGCTTCCTGAACTGTCAGTCTTGGTGCTGTGACCGCGGAAGTCAGACGAGCACTTTATACGGCACAATCCAGCAATGGCGCAGAGAGAAGCCACCCTACCCCGTTCCCCCGGTGCGGACGCGGCCCGATTGAGAAGCGAAGCCGTGGGGCTCCGCGGGGGCAGCGCTGCCCCAGGCCCTGTTCCCAGCCCGCCCTCACTCACCTGGAAGCTCCGGCAGCTCCGGCCCCGCGGCGGGAACCAAGATGGCGGCAGGCAGGCGGTGGGCGGGGCGCGGCTCTCGCGAGACGCTCGCGGGGGGCGGGGCCCGAGCACACCAATGGGGCGCGCGCTGGCGGCAATTCGAAGCCTTTTCGCGGCGCGCGCGGCCCCGCCCGGCTCCCTCAGGGCCGGCCCGGCCCGGTACCTGCGGAGCTCCCCCGCCATGGACCTGTCCAGGGCCTTCTTCAGCAAGCTGCGGGGCCTGGCCGTCACGTTGGAGAAGGAAGTTAAGCAGCTGAAGGAGGCCGTGCGCAGTGAGGACGCGGGTAAGCGCAGCCCGTGGTGACGGGCGGTCCCGCCTGGGACCGGTGGCTCTGCAGGAGTTCCTCCGGATTCCTTCCTCGACTTGCGTTCCCGCCTGCCATTGTGCCCCTGTGCTCCTCTGGTGGGTGCGGGGATGAGCCTGGGAATAGCTCGGGAAGGAATTGTTTGGGCTCCTCCCCATGTTGATATATCTCTGAGCTCCTTCGCGGCTGTTATGGTGGTTTAGCCCCAGCCAGCAACCAAAGACCGCACAGCCGCTTGTTCCCTCCCCCACCCGCGGGATCGGGGAGAAAATCGGAAGGGTAAAAGCCAGAAAACTCGTGGGTTGAGATAAAGATAGTTTAATGGGAAAAAAAAAAAAGCCGCGCACACAAACAGAACAAAGCAAGGAATTAATTCACTGCTCCCCATGGTCAGGCAGCTGTTAAGCCATCCCCAGCAGAGCAGGGCCCATCATGCATAACGCTGACTTGGGAAGACAAACACCATCACTGCAAACATCCCCCCGCCCCCGTCCTCCTCCTTCCCCCAGCTTTATATACTGAACATGATGTCACACCGTCTGGAATATCCCTTTGGTCAGTTGGGGTCACCTGTCCCGGCTGTGTCACCTCCCAGCTTCCCGTGCACCCCCAGCCTCCTCACCAGCATGGCAGTAGGAAAAGCAGAAAAGGCCTTGGCTCTGTGCAAGCCCTGCTCAGCCATAGCAAAATCATCTCTATATTACCAACTCTGTGTTCAGCACAAATCCAAAACAGCCCCATACCAGCCACTGCAAAGAAAATTAAGTCTACCTCAGCCAAAACCAGCACAGGTGAGGTTTTTATCGCAGAAAAAAACCAGGGTGAACACGACAAAATGAGAATTGCGTTCTTATGCTTCTTTTCATGGATTGATACAGGAAGTTCCTCCTATAATGTGTAATCTAAACCTGCTCCCTCTTAGTTTGAGTCTGTTCCCCCTTGTCCTGTCACTACATGCTCTTGTAAATAGTCAATCTCCATCTTTCTTGTAGGCTCCCTTCAGGTACTGGAAGGCCACCATTAGGTCACCCCTAAGCCTTCTTTTCTCCAGGCCTTTCCTCTCCCAATTCTCTAGGCCTTTCCTCCTAGGAGAGGTGCTCCATCCCTCCAGTCATCTTGGTGGCCTCCTCTGGACTTGCTCCAACAGGTTGATGTCTCTCCTGTGCTGAGGACCCAGAGCTGGATGCAATGCTTGAGGTGGAGTGTCACCAGAGTAGAGGGGCAGAATCCCCTCCCTCGCTCTACTGGCCACACTGCTTTTGATGCAGCCCAGGACAAGTTGCCTTTTGGGGCTGCAAGTGCACATGGACGGGTCATGTCCAGTCTCTCATCCACTAATACAGGAGATTGCATTCTGATGTAGAATGTACTTGCATGCTAAAACACTAATGCACTCTTTTTATTTTCCAAACCTTTTTATGTGAACATGCATATCAAAGACTCTGAAGATGAATCTTCAGCAAGGGTCTTGCATGACCTTCATTGTGAAATCAAAACTCTGAAGGTAACGTCTTAATTCATTTCCTTCTTGAAAAATTGTGGAAGTGTGTGTGGGGGTGTATAGTTCTGTTTTGATCAATAAGCCACAATTCTACTTTGTTATTCAGCAGTTATGACCCTTATTTTTACTCACCTCCAAGTCCTCATAATGGCTGTGGATATCAGGGTAATGCCCAAAAACCTGTGGGTGACCCGAAGTAGTTTAGCAGTGTTGATTAGTTTGCAGCCACTGTTGTCACTCAGGTTGTCAGGGGACAAAGGTAACAGGGAAGTCGTAGCTGTGCCAGGGTGTAAGTATGAGAAGGATTCAGGAACAGAAGGTCCCAGCAGAAGAGGTAAGCTTGCTTCTGTTCAATGACTGGCCCTTAGAATAAAGTCAGTCTTCACAGAAGTGTCAGTACCTTCAGCCATTCAGTTAAACTTGTCAAGAATGTTCTCTGTTTCTTAAACAGAAGTAGGAAAAATGGATTATAGAAATAAGCAAGTGTAGAAATAATTGAGAGTTAAGCTAGGATATAAGCTTGAGGTTCACCTTTTACTCTGCACTAATTCTTCGTACACGTGGAGTAGGAGTCCAAACTAATTGGTGTCATCTCATATTTTTATGGAGTAAAAACATATTTTTGTTTGCAAAGTGAACTGTCATGCTGTGAACCGTCATCATAATTTAACTTTTCTAAGTTTTTATATACTCACGGCCTATATATTCCTGATATTCCATAGGTGTATATATACTGATAGTTTTCAGGTACAGATAAGACCTAAATTAGCTGCTTCATCTGAATTGCAGTTGTATATTTACTCCCAAAACGCCCCATGTCTAAACAACTACCATGTGGTGATTTGAAAACCAGTATTTCTATTTTTTTTGTTTCCCCTCTCTGCCCCCAAAGGAACATGTTAATGCCAGTTTTGGTAAGAGTTGCTCTGAAAACCAAGCAGTTCGTGAGTTTATGAAGGCACATGAAATACTGGTGCAAAGATATGCAGCAGATCTTGGAAAAATAAGAGAGCTGTTCCGGAAGTATGGCTACAAACCACCTGACAAAGACTTTACAGGTAATATTTCTTGGCAATACAGAATGTGAAGAAAAATATAGTTTTATAAAATGTTTCTCTTTAGCTATGTGTATATTTCTATTAATTAAGAGATCAAATACATCTATATTATTTGCTTTATAATAATATTCAGAGGGTAAAAGATTTTGTTGTGATTGGTGCCATGAGAATAATTCAAAACACATACACTTGGAGTTAGATCTCCTGGCATGGTTTTATGTTAGTATGTGTTGGTTGTTTTATTTTTTCAGTAATAATTATATTCAGAAAACATGTTAGCAAGACTGGTTTCATAACGCAGAGAATTACACTGCTTCAGCTTCTCACACTTGAGAAAGTATTGTAGATGCACCTCAGTTGGTTCACATTCATAAGTGACAGTTCTATTAACTTAAATCACCATAGAGAAAATCTTAAAACAATGTGTTCTTCATCACAAATGAGACAGTAGAATTATGTACAGGGATTAGGTGACGTGACAAGCAGTAGTGGCTTGATCATTGGAGGGGAGGGAGATCCTTAATCCAGTAAGAAAAAGCACACACACCTGTCTGAAAAATCCAGGTGTGCCAAATGAGTTTAAAATACTACAGCTGTCAGTATGACACATACCTCTTTGAGTATCAAGGGCCCAGTCAGCTTTCAAAAAGCCTTTGGCAGGGCACACCTTCACCTTCTCTCAGCATTATCCCATCATTACAAAACAAAATTGTGGCCATGGACCATATTCTTGTACAAGTTAAGCTACTACAGCTGTTTTACAAAGATAGGGCAGAAGGCTCTGATTGTTATAGTACCTTTCTTCCTGTACTCTCTCTGCCTTTAAATAGCTCCAAACGGAGCTACAAGGTTAATTTATTTTTTAAGATGTATTTTTAAGCTAAGTGTATCTGAATACAAGATATTAATGCACATAGAAAGGTATATTACTTTAAATAGCCTCCCTCCCCTTACCCACTTCACAGAATCACTTAGGCTGAAAAAGACCTGAAATCATCGAGTCCAACTTATGAGCAAATACCATCATGTCAACTCTACCATGGCACTAAGTGCCATATCCAGTCTTTCCTTAAACACCTCCAGGGACAGTAACTCCACCACCTCCCTGGGCAGTCCATTCCAATGTCTAATCACCCTTTCTGTGAAGAAATTCTTCCTAATGTCCAACCTAAACCTCCCCTGGCACAGTTTAAGACTGTGTCTTCTCATCCTGTCACTTGTTACCTGGGAGAAGAGACCAAACCCCACCTGGCTACAACCTCCTTTCAGGCAGTTGCAGAGAGCAATAAAGTCCCTCTGAGCCTCCTCTTCTCCAGGCTAAACAACCCCAGCTCCCTCAGCCTCTCCTCATAGGACTTGTGCTCCAAACCCTTTCCCAGCTTCATTGTCCTTCATTTATTTTATCATGCAGAAATTCATTAATGTTTTGGGGTGTTACAGTTTATCTAACTCCAAAAATGTACAAGTTACACATTTACATATTTTTGCAGTGGACTTTTGTTATCCAAAAAGCTATCTTCTTTCACAAGTTTTTAGTTCCTGCTTCATAACCTTTCTTCAATACTGATTATCTGAAGAAGAAGCATTCTAGTACTGTGCACCCTTTGCTCTTTCCCCAAAAACATTATCATCTCCATACAGGGAGATGAATTCTATGAAAAATACTCTTGTGTAAAAATCTTTCAATTTCATCTTTCTTAGAAATAATATTTACCAGCAGAGAGAAATTCAGTAAATGTGTGACTTATATTATAAATATAGCTTAGCCTGATACGAGGTTTTGATATGTGTTGCAGTATCAGGTTCAGTCCTTTAAAACAAATGAAGGAATCTATTTTTTTACAATAATAAATGAAAAATTTTGAATACTGGGGAATTGTCCCAATTTATTTTATAAATCTTAGAACAGAAATTCTAACATAATTTTTTTCACTTCTTTTCTTAAAAAGAAGAAGAGGAAGGAGTTAACAGTGAATCAACAGTGTCTGCCCAGAATAAATCTGATGAAGAAAAAGCAAATGATCTTCCTGCTTGTACTGAGAAGCCACTGTTGCCCAAAACCCTACTGCGTAGCCCTCAGCTTTCTGATTTTGGTCTTTCACAATATGCTTTCTCCAGGCCTTGGAGTGCAGTGAAAACACAGAACACAACAAATGCACATCAACAACAGTCAAAGAATGAGACTCCACTGAAAATACAAACCCCCCGTACTTTGCCCAGAACACCAAAATGTAAGCTGAAGATGGATGGTTATGAGTTTGCAACACCAAAACTTGAACACTTTGGCATTAGTGAACATACCATGTGTATGAATGAAGAATTTACAACATCACTTATTCATAAAACTGCTCAGACTATCAAAAAGTAAGTACATTACTGAAGTTCAGATTGTTTCTTTACTGAATTAGGTGTACTAATTTCTTTCTGCTGTTGCCCTCCTCTTTGTCTTCAAGCAGGTGATAGGGTGATATCGACCAGCTGGTTGGTCCTATGTCTTTACTGAATTCTCTACATGTCTTTTCACATACCCATTGCAGTGCAAACAGTGTCAAATGCTGCCACTAAATGCATCTGATATGCTCCTTCCCTTGACTGCACCACGATAAGAATCTTCCACACACAATGTATTTACAAAGGGAAAACACTCAGTATGTTTGTGATCTTTTGCTTTCCTTAACTGTGGGTTCAGCTCTGAGGATGTGTTGTCTGCACAGCCAATTGAAAGGTTTCAGAAGCTTTAGGAATATAAACACAGTAAACGACTTGCAAAGCACTCAGTAAAATGCCTCATTGTAGAAGCACTGTGTTGTCTCTTACATAAGCCCCACCTTCAAACAGTTTGCTGGTTTTGCTCCAGTCTTCTCTTGAAAAGACATCTCCAGATTTTCAGTGTTCTAATTATGAAGAAAAAAATTGCAGCAGTGAGGTATAGAACATCTTAGCAGTATAACTATTTTTCTATACTTCCGAGGTAATGTAAAGGTAGTCAATAGGTCATGTTTTTATAGTTAATATTAGCAACATGTTCAATTTTAAAAGCTGACAGTAGCTAAATATTTGATATTTAGAGAAATCGCTCAAAAAACAAGAATCGTATTCATGAAAACCACTTTAAAAATTCTACTTATCATTCTTATTGTAGAAACTAAAAATGAGATGGTTTCAGGTATCTATAATACTTCCAAGGCAAAACTGACTTCAAAAGTTACTTTTTTTTTTACCCAAAATTTGAGACATATTCATCTAAGTAAAATATGCAAAATGGTTTGTTGGGGGTTTTTTAAGCTTAGGCATTTTGTAGAGAAGCTCCAAATTTGGTTCCCATAGCTAACTTTTTAAACACCTAAAATCATTTTCATACAGACACACTTTTGCATATAGTTTAGGTAAGCTTCCACTTTTTGCCTGGTTATATGCCTCTTAACTGCATATGTCATTCTTCTGCTAGAATATCTTGGATATGAAAAAGTAATTTTAAAAATTTCAGTTTCCAATATTGTAGAATTGATATTAAATGGCTTTTCACTCTGAAGTTGCTACATTTTCTTTTAAAATAATTTTGGGATTTCTTCTTTTAAATAGTTATGTAAATATTATAATTACTCTAAAGCTCTGTAGTATTTGATTAAGTAATCTTATTCAAACTTAAAAATTCATTTAAAAATCTTTTAATGTTCACAATACTTTTACTAGTTTTAAAGCAACAACGATTTCCTCTTGTTGATTAGAATTTTGTAGGTAACAGGCAATTCAAAATAAAATAGACTGTACACCTAACACAGAATTGATTATCTGGGACATCTGTCCTACCCTGGACATGTTTTTGTTTGGTTGGTTTGGGTTTGGTTTCTTCCTAATGCCTTGGACTGAAATCTCAGAGTATTTGATAATTTGTGGCTGGATTGAACATTTGCATACTACAAATTGCTGCAGTAGAATCACAGATGAAAAAATAATCTTTGAGAAAATTAATTTTTGACTTGCATGTTGATGAATGAATGAATACTAGAAAAGTGATCAGGCTGACAGTATTCCTTCAATTGTGACTTTTTCATAATATTTGAGAGCTAATTGAGGGGTTTTGTTTTCAGGTTGGTTAAAATAGATGATAATGGAGGGGATGTGCCAGAAATGACAGCCAGGGAAATCATGGTTACTTCTGTGCCAAAATCAAATGTGAGAGCTGAGAATGGTAAGTTAAAAATACGTGAAATAAATATACATATGCACTTTTTTAGAGGATGCATGTGTAAATGCATTATAAACACATGGTAAACTTCAATTGTTTTCAGATTAAATATAGTTAATTCAGGCCTAGTCATTGTATGAGTACTAATGTCTAAAAAATGAAATGTTGATGGCTTCTGTGGGAAAGTTTCTCGCTTCAGTATAAATCTTTCCTCATTCTTCTCATATCCAGCTGGAATTATACAGAGGAATTAATCATTTTGTAACTGCAGCTTATCCTTATTTGAAATAAAAATACTGTTTTGCCAACTTAGCCTTTTTTTTAGTGAGAATACCCATAAGATCTCTTTAAAGACAGGAAAGAAACCACTTTGAGAGAGGCTAGTGAGATAGTAATTTAGGTTTTTCAAGAGTAATGACAAAGAGCGAACTTCTTTGAGAGGAGAAATATGTTCTTTTAAAAATCTGTGAGAGTCTTGGGACAAACAGTGGCAATTGGATACATGAGAAGGTAATGCAATGCCGATTTAAGCTGAGCTTCTTCAGTTGCATTCAGTAATGGGACTAGAATGATTACCTTTTTTTTGGCATTTGCTGCTTTTAAGGAATACTGTAATTTGGATGGATCAAACAAAAAAATATCAGCTAAAATGATACAGGCATTTTAGAAGATGCAAATCTATGAAAATCTTAGACTTAGAAATTAAGCTGGAACTGGTAATATTTATATGTGTGTGTGTGTTTATGTATGTATTTTTATTTATATTTTGCTCACTCTTAGTATCAGCAGCTGACTGGATGGCTTCTCCTATGGTAGTTGTGTTCTGTACTCCTGATGTGAAGGTCTCTTCCAAAACAAATAGAACGGTATTACCAAGGTCACCAGAGACAAAGGAACTGCCTCTTCCCAGTCATACAGCAACACCACAGTGTCCAGATTTTCAAACAGGCTGGCTAAAAAGAGAAGCTAAGGTAGTAAATAGCAACTATGTACATTTTCACACACTTTGCCATAAGCAGTTTTTAAAAGGTTCATTTGGGATTCTTTTTCAATACTATTTTTTCTTATGTAACTTCTTATGTAACCGTAGAAGTTCTTTGTAATGGTAATTTTTTAAGAATATTTACTAAATACTTCACCTAACATAAGTAAATTAACTGAAGGCATTTACTACCTCTTTTGCAGCAGCCGGTAAAGCCAGAGGGAAAGATTGAGTCCATGACAAAGAGTGATGCAAACGATAAACAATACAAAGATAGCATTCCTTTTGCCGTGAGCCCTGATGCCTATCTTAAACATCTGGGAGACCCTTCTCCTCCCACAATAAAACACTATGACCAGTTACTCGATACTCCTCCACCTCCAGAAATAACAAGGATACCAGATGATGTTCTACAGGTCAGCTAATAAACTTTTTTCCTAAATAATTTTAATATCAAAATAGTAAAACTAAAAGTGCTTAGTTCTGTATGTAATCCATCTGTTTTGAGTTCTTAGATAACTCTTTTTAATCCCATTTAATGTTTCCTGTAGATTCTGTCCAAATACAATCATAAGGTAGGCTCTTCTAAAGCCAAGGAAATGGAGATCAAGGCAGGAAATACTACGAGATGTGAGAATGATTCCACTGATTACAGCAACAAAGAGAACAGGTATGATTGCATTTTACAGATTTGGTCGCGTAGTTTAATTTGTAGGAGCTACAAAGATGCTTTAATGCATTTAGAAATCAATGCAGCTGCTTGCTCTTCAGCTACCAGAATAGCTCTTGCTTCTGTGACTAAATAACTGGATTTTGGGATGGTATCTGACTGCCTGTTTGTAAAGAACAAATATTATAGTTGATTGTGTGTTTGAATCTTCACAACTTAAAAAAAAAAAAAAGGAAGGTAGAGTTTTACTGGTTTATCTGTATTTATATTTTACTCGGTGGCAATCAAAGCACCAGCAAATGCTTTCTTCTGAATAAATTTAGGCAATAAACCTAAGAAAATTGGAGAAAAGCACACAAGTGAGAACTGATTTCACAGTTTTGGCAAAGACAAAATTTTTTGAAATGCAAAGCTACAACAAGTATGACTAATCTTTGAACAATGGAACAATAGCTTTATAAAGAACAACACCAATTTGAATAAAAAGAAGTTTTTATGACAACTTTATCAAGTGTAGATATTCCTGATTGAATGTAATATATATTATGCTTGTTGATTATCTGTTAAACTTGGAGCCTGTACGGATTATTTAGGTAAGAGGTACAAGGAACATGTATGGAGTCAAACAATAATCACAACAAAGCAGAGTGAAACTGATAAAATTTGGTATCTTGCTATACTTGGGAGTTGGAATCCATTTGATTAGTCAAACAGAGCAAAGCTCTCACTTTAGCTGACCCTCTATTTTTTGTTATCAAGATAAAAAAGACAAGTTTTCAATATTTGTGTCTTCTGCTAATTCAAAATATGATTGAAATAAGCTCATGAACTCATCTGGATATATTTGCAGAGGATATCGTGGAGTTTTCAAGCCAAACATCTGAAATCAAGCTGAAGACCGCGTTGAGACTGTTTCATGTTTGTGGATCTTATCACTGAATCATAACAAGTTCAAAAAGCAAAAGGAAATACTGGTGGGAAGAAAGAGCCCAAAAAAGCTTTTTTAAATGAAGAAAAATTCTTTTTCCACGATGTGGATAAACTTGTTTGAAATAACAACTTGTGCTTAATTTCCTACTGACGTTATTGGCAAAATGTTTTGAGGGTTTTTAAATATATTATGCTTCAGAGAGGAATGGAGAACGAGGTAGTACTTCAGTTGTTTATTGTGCAGGCTTGCATTGCAGTAGGCTGTAGATAGAGCAGTTGGGTTGTCATAAAGGGAAAGTCCAGTGTATTGCCCCAAAAAGTGGGTATCTCTGGCTGTTCTTGTGACACTGTACATCTTTTCAGGGCTGAGTTTGAAGTCTAGTACTTCAACAGTATTGGGTATCTTCAACAGACCTAAGTCTTTTTTTGTTGGAAGAGTAGCTCCTGCTTTACTGTTTAAAGCACTTCTGTGCTTTCGGTCACTTCTGCAGCGCTGAGACCTACATGACACATTCGTGCACCAGGCTCACTGCTACCTCCCTGTCAGAAGGGCATTTCCCACATGGCTTCTTCCTTAATATACATTGGCATAGTATCAGGTGCTATGCATCTGGTTACTCTGTAGCTCTAGAGGGTGACTCTGGCTCAAATGTGAATTATTTGAAAACGTATTGTGCAATTGATACTGGTTATATATATCTTCAGCTGCTGGAAGAATTTGCTGGCAGGCATTTGGTGATTGCTTACTCTCCTGCGCTGCTACCAGGTGTATTCTCTGAGTGGTGGTGTCACTTCTAAAAGGGCACATGTGCTCCTGTAATAGTGGACCAAGCTAAGTTCTCAGAGCTGTTTGGCTCCTGTAATAGTGGACCAAGCTAAGTTCTCAGAGCTGTTTAGTAATCCTAATTACTAATCATAGTAATTAGGATTTTTTTTCTACCAGCGCTTTTACTGTTGTCCACAAGAAACCCCAGTACATATCCTTGTTTGGAGCCAGGTCGCTCTTTCCAGCGTCGGCTGTTCTTCTGAATGACTCCAGGACTGCTCTGACCAGTTGTCTTCCTCTTGATGGCTGAAATGTTGTCATTTATATGAGGGCAAACATGCAACACATGAGAAGAGAGACTGTCCCAGGAGATGAGGATAAGTGTATGCTTTTCAGAACTCAGTCTGCATTTTTTTGAAATCCTCAATGAAATATGCTAACATCTGGAGATGCCCAGAGGTATTTCTCCACTTGCTTAGGTAGACTGCCCTTGTTAAAACTTAGCAAGTAAAGGTGCCTTTTTCCTGCTATTGTGGTCATTCTCCAGGATAAGCATACATCAAATTAACTGGAGGTGATTTTCTACTAGTTCTGACCTGAGCACACTGTCATTTTAAATGCTAGTTTCCGTTTAAAAATACCTATGTATTAAGTGTCAGTCTGCAAGCTTGATTAAGTTTTGGATACTAAATAAATGTGTCTCAAATGCTTGGTGGCTGCTCTGAAACACTTCTTTGTTCTACCCAATTCCTTCAGAGAGTGAAGGCCAAACCTGCTTCCAGCATCTTTAAAACCACATGGTGGTATGGATTCTAGTCCTGAATTTCGTGGCCTTGGAAAGGTCCAAAATATTCTGCTGCAGAGCAAGAGTCTTTCAGCCAGACAGATTTACCAGCACTAAGCAGGAAGTGTTTCACAGTCTTAATTCTCCCCCTACAGCACTTCATGGCTACTTTCTTGCCCTGAAGCAAGTCAGATATTCTGAAAGACTCCTTTAATGTGAAGCGGAACAAGCAGCACTACTGTCCTGGACCTTGCTGTATTCCCCCTACCTGCAACTAACAAAATTCACGGAAGGGCTTATAGAAGTCTTTCCCCTAAACTTGAGAACAATTCAGCACTCTGCTGTCTTTTCCTCCCCTAGGGAACCATGGAGTTGTACTTAGCAGTGCTGGGCTTCTCACTGTAAGCCACTCGCATCATTCTTCTTTCCTATTAACATTTTCTGCTATATTTCATAGCTATTTCGTTAACTAATATTAAAATGATTCGATTAATACTATGAGAAAGAAATTATCTTCAATATGGCAATTGAAATCTTAAAATCTTCTGATCTGCTCAAGCTATTATAACGTGATACAGGCATGAGACTTTCTGGCATCTGGAAATGAAGTTTTACTAGTTGGTTTTGTTTTTCTTGCCTACAATATTACCCTAATATACATAATATTGTTTGTACTTTTTTTTTTTTTTTATACGAGGAGCATTGCTCTGAGGTAGATATAATCAGAGCAGCAAAACAAAAGCTAGTTTGAGTTTGTCATGCTTCACTTTTTACAACCTTTTAGGTTTCAGGAAGGCCTAAAGAGTAGTTTGAGTACTGGGGGTAGGGGAGGGAAATGACAAGTGAAAGCACTTGAACAGGCTGCCCGGAGAGGCTGTGGAATCTTCTTCTCTGGAGGTATTCAAAACCTGCCTGGATGCAATCCTGTGCAACCTGCTGTAGCAGGGAGTGTGGGACTGGATTATCTCCAGAGGTCCCTTCCAATCCCAACCACTCTGTGATTCTGTTGGAAACTGATCTGTATTCCAAATAAGCTGGGGAGAGAAAGTTTACTGAATTGCTTTATGTTCTTGGTTTTTTCCTACTCAGGTCAGTTCTCTCACACAGGTGGCCGTCTGATATACTGGAACAACCAAGGATGTAGCCATGGGGCTGGAGGAGGGTAAAACTCCAGTTAAGCCAGTGTTGCTGCTGGAGAAAGGCTTGTCCTGCTGCACACTAAAGTAATAACCTGTCAGAGTGGGAATGATGCAAAAGAACTTTAAATTTACATGTTGGTTTGTTGTAGGATGAACCTCTTAACAGCATTGGCCTGTCAGAAAGTACAGTTTGGATAAACAGTAGCTAAATAAGTAGCAAATGCAGTAGTTCAGTGAGAGACGGTCATCACCTGAAAACAGGCAAAATTGACTCAGTTCTGTGTTGTGCTTTATTTAGTTTAGCTGGGGGCTGCTTCCACTAGAGGCTGTTTCCCCAATTCTTTCGCACATAATCTAGGGGCTGTGCAGTTTTACAGTGGATTTGTTCCATTTGCCAAGACACTGAAAGGCTAACTGATTTTGTTTTCTCTTCTAGTTTGTCCTTCCCAACAGTAATCTCAAGCTCAGCTTCTGCCCATGTGAGTGGTAGATCAGATGGAAGGGAAGGGTGAGAATGGGGTCACATCCTCTAGCAGTAGCCGGCTGTCAGGAAAGACTGAATCCAGTGCAAAATTGCACTTCAGTATTTTAAGGACATCGGGGAAGTAAACAAAAAAGGATTTTCTTTCATTTTCTGTGGTTCTTAATCTTTTTTTATTTTTTTAAAGTATATCAAATGTGTCAGCTAACAGAAGCTTCTCTCCATAATCCCATTTGTTGTCAAAGAATAGTTCTCTCAACAGTTCTGCCAAGGAAGTCCCTGAAGGTGGTCAGTGCTTTTTTATCTGGGAAATACTTTGCCTAAGGTTGAACACAATTATAGCTCTTGCAGTGAAATGAAACTTCCCAGATGGTTGTCAAAGGGATAATTGACAAGCGTTGCTTTCAGTGCTGCCCATTGTGCTTTTATGGATGTTTTTATAAATCACCGGAGCAATAACTACATTCCAGGCTTCCTTGTTTTTTTTAAAGCACCATGGACACTTTAAATTTTCTGTAAAATGTAATATTTGCTTTGTTCCCTCTTTTCACTATTTAGATGTTCCATTACTCATGGTAGTTAGATGTGCTCCATCAACAGCTGTAGCTGATTTTGAATCTGCCTTCTGTTTTGGGAGTACCTTGTTGTTTCCCCATGGGACAGTAATACAGAAATTGTGGCATTTATATGGAGCAATGACAACATCCAGTGGCTGCACTATGGAATCACATGTGTGTTAGTCCACAGGAATACAACTTTCTATCAGGAAGATATTGGTTGGTGCTGGCTATATTATCTATCAACTTAAATGTAAAACCTCATGCTGTCCTTACAGTAATACCTAGTATTACAAAGGGGCAGTTGACATCATGGTAGGGAGCTGACCAGATCCATGAATTTCTTTGATCTTGTTTTGCCTAATTCAAATTGAAGAGTTTTAAGTAACACAAATGCACATTCATGGGAAATGTCCATGGAAGAAGATGCTGTGTTACACGGGCACTTCTCCTGGGGAGAGACCAAGCAAAGCATAGTTTGCAGAATACCCAACAGGAAGGTGTTCAAATGCTTCCACAGTTTTTGGCACAATGTATTCCTGGCTTCAAGCCCTGTGGTTGTGTTTCCTAACGATTGCTTACGCAATTGTTGTAAGGCAGTCTGCGTGGTCCCACCTGTCTTACCCCAGCTGCAGGTCCCACGCCATAGGTTGTCAGTTGTGTCACTGCAGTTGTGGCTGCAGGGGAATCCATTCCCACTTGCCCAACCACCAGGAACTAATTACTGTTTTCCAAGATTAAATTGTTCATGGACTGCGCACTGACCCAAATCACTGTCTGCCTGCAAAGGTACTGGCAGTTGCTGAGGCATGAGAAGAGAAAGGATGGGGGAGTGGGAGCCGGGACATCCTCCTTCCCTGTCTGGGTGAATTGTATCCTGTCTGTCCAGCTGCTCTGGAAAGGTTGCCTAACACTGTTTCTCTATGAGCACTTCAGTGGCAGCTGAAGCAATTCCTCTTCTTCATCCCAGCACCCAACATTTCTTCTCACAAACTCCCCCCTCCCTGGGTCAACTGCTTGGGTGGTTGTGCATAAATTGGGCTGGAGAGAACAGAGCTGCTAGGACAAATCTTGCCCTTGGAAGAGGGCCCTGTAGGTGCAGGGTGGTGTGGTTTGTTCCTGACTGGCGTGGGCTGCTGTGGCACTGGTAGGATGTATGTGCCTGTGCTTCCCTTCTCCATTTCTTAGCATAGGCCTCCTGCCCTCCAGTGCAGTGGTTAAGCCAAAGGCAGCAGGAGTGCAGCACACTTTCCAACAGGCCCCAGGACAGAAGTCCACACAGCCCCAGCTGAGCAGGCAGGTAGCCAGGGCTGGTGCGGGACTGCCGCGTGCTGGGTGCTGTTCTTCAAATGCCCCATCAACCACTACTGGGGCTCTCCCCTCCTGTCCTCTAAAGCCTGGGCAAGGTGCAGTTTCAGCCCCTGTTAAAGACACCCCCAGTCTCCTCAAGTCTGAAGACACTAACTCGTGTTTGCCTGAAACACAGTGTGGAGAACTCACACGTCAGCCAGCACTCAGTGGAGCTCACCCAGAGGCACCCCTGAAGCTGTCACTTGCTGAGTGCACCAGATATTCTTGCTGAGTGTTGAAGAGGTCAGGTGAGTTTTTGGGCCAGGATGTCTCTACTTGAAGCCTGTCAGTTCCATGAGACTAGAAATACCCCAGGGAGGGTCCCAAACACCCTAGCCCCTCTGAACCCAGTCCTTAAGCATTTTTGGGCCTTGCCCCAGTACACCAGCCAGGCATCTCCTCCTCACCACTGATGTGTCATTGTGGCCAGGCACAGCATGGGCTGTGCATGACACCACACGGCTGATTTACAAGGCAAGTTCCTCAGCAGGAACGGATACTATTTTTTTTTTAAACCCAGCTGATCTGCTGCTGTAATGTCCAGGCACAAGGGCTGAGACAACAACAGCAGGTAATTGGATTGCTTTGGTTTTGGTAGGGTGCACCTTAGCTGTTGCATTACTCACAGTAACGTTCTTTGAACATTAGCATAGCTGTTATTCATTTGCTCTGACACAACAGGATTTTGGAGACCTCCTTGTTTTTTCCATGCTTTCCATTACAAAAGTAAGAACTTGCTGATAATGCTTAATATTTTCCTACTGCTTCACACCTGTTTCTGCTTTTGACCAGAGTTGTAAAGGAAAATGTAAGCCTCCACAACTGCTCCAGTCAGAAGGCAAACACGGTGCTGGAAGAAGGAGTGTGCCTGATGCTGCCCAGGTTATTGACAAAGTGTGTGAGTGAGTTGTCCTCACTCCTTAACTAGGGAGGTAATTAACACCCATACCAGTTCCTCCACCAGAGACACAGGCAGTCTTTCCCTAAAGTGTGGCAGAAGAACTTTTAAAAGGCTTGTGCTGCCACTGCAGGGAAGGCCAGGGCTGCACCTCTGGGGCTGTAGTGCATTCCTGTACATATGTACATATGTGTGACTACACCTGTGGTGGAGAGGTGATGAAATCAGGAGACTGTGAAAACAGAGCCCTTAATTTAAGGCCTGAGCATGTGGAAGAGAATCTTTTTTTCCTCACCATCTAACTGAAAAGCCTGGCTAATGATAAACAGCAGGAGCAGTATTCCTGTAAGGTGTGACAAGGTAACAGTGAGGGGTTTCTTGCTGTGGAAAAAAATAGCATTTTTGATACACCTTTTTTCCTCTTTATTAAATTGAAAAAAGCATTGGTTTAGGTGGATAAAATGAGGGGGGCGAAAAAGTAGTTCTAAGAACCAAGTTTGCTAGGGGAAGCATGGCAGAGTGTCCTTCATGACAAGCCAAACCTGGACACACAGGAAACACACACCAGAGGGAACACAGGAATGTGAAGTCCCATCTTTGGGAGCAGAGCAGCCCCAGTAGGTGCTACTGAGGGTAAAAAAGGAGAAATTAGGGGACGTTGCCTCAGTTTCTGTATCTGGGTCCATCTGACTGCTGCATCCCACAGGCAGGACGTGCAGTGCTTCTCCTGGCCCTGCCAGGGACCCCAGCTCACTGGTCTTGCTGCTGCAGCCAGAGGAGCCAGGGTACACAGGGGCTGGAGACCTGCAGGAGTGGTTCAGATATGTGTCACTGGTTAGAGGCAGAGAAAAATAGCCCTCTGAGGAAGGACAGTGATAAGGTGAGGCCTTGAGGGACACCTGCAAGGGAGGTGAGGTAGGTGTGGTATCCCTGGCAAGGCCTGGGCAGGAGGTGAGAGCTGTCTTGGCTGTTGTTCATGGGGTTTACCGCTAAGAAATGTCAAAGCCAGGGAGCCTTTTTTTTGAAAGCTGTCATCCTTGTTCTTTGTCTTATGCAGCTGGGAGACAAAAAGCTTTGGAAAGGCTGGTTACTGGTGAAAGTGCAGACATGAAACAGAATTGTGTCAGTTATGCCTTTAAGCATCCAAGAAAAAAAAAAAGGGAAAAAGTCATCCAGCTGCCTTGATGAGGAACAAAAATTCCTCATCAAATTGCTGCATACAGAGAAAATCATGTGGACTGACAAATCTGGATGTAATGTTGTCTACACCACTTCCTGGGCATACAGAATTACTCACTGTTAACAAATTTTGAGATCATGATTTTATTTCCCGAAACCATGCTCTACATATTTTGCTCTTTTTAGGGACTTATATCCTTCAATTTTTATATTAGCTTTGAGAGAGACAAACCCAATTGACTGTGAATTCCCTCCTGTGCAGTAGGAGCTCAGCAGGTGACAGCTTTCACTTCCCATTCACTTCTTGCCACATCTGGATGGTTGTACCCTGGTGCTGTCTGTTTTCACAGCTGCTGTCGTTGGCCTGGATTGCCTAATGGATTTTTGATGTAGGGAACTCCTAACCTGTACTACGCTGAGCTCTCAAGTGTCTTTTCCCATAACAATAGGCACAAAAAGTTGAACTCTCTCCACTTCTGCATCACCTTTCTGTGTTAAGTGCAAGCGTTTGAGGGCAAATCTCATTCCTGAGGTGTTTATCCCAAAGAAGCTGGGGAGATCAGCTGAAGTTTATAGATTCTTGGCAGTCAAGGGAAGGTGAACTCCTCACCTGAACAGTCAAGCTGTAGTATTTGCTACTGAAGGCAGTTCTACATGTTCATTTCCTGGTGAATTTGCTTCACTGGCAACCACATATAAAGCCACCAGGTGTTCTTTTTCTCTGCCAGCTGAGCAGGCACAAGCCTTCACTGGGCCATGTCTCCCATTCCAGCAGCAAAGCCAAGCTGCCTCCCAGAGCAGCTGAGTCACTGACACAGGCTCACTTGCCGCTGTTGCCTTATATAATGACTACATTTCGAGAATTATCCTTAAATGCAATTAAAGCAAAAACCAGGACCCAAAAATGAGGAAATGTCCATATTCCTACGTACTCCTAATGGCAGGCCTGTCCTTGCCTTTGATGGGAGCTGTACAATTCTGTAATTATGTGCCAGTTACTGCAGTGCTCACCTCATTCGGCAGGACAGAGGATGCCCTGTGGCAATCAGTGAGGCCACTTGGCAGTAGTCTTCACTCTTCTGTCTGTGCAGGTCTGTAAGGTGCCAAACACCGGACAGCTGAGGCAGCAGGCACCTGTCAGGGTTCCCAAACCTGACCAACCCTGCCCCTGGTGACACAGAAGTCACTGAACTGTTCCTCGCAGCAGCAGTATCGTGGAGCACCTCTACCTCACACCAGAGGTGACTGTATCCTGGCAAACCATCCCATCCATCCCAACTCTGGCAACACTAGAGCAACTCCCTTGCCACTTCCAGGTGCAGTCCTCTATAAGCAGCATTTATAGTGTATTTCCGTGAGCTCTCTTTAAAAAACTGGGGAACACTTTTCAGTCTTCGGGGGAAAAGTGACTCAGACACAGGTGATTCTGCGAATGAGAGACATTCATGAAGGCTGAAACTGCAACTCCTTAACTTAGAAGCCAGAGAAGGAGGACAGAAAAGTAAGCCATGGGCAGAACTGAACCTAAAACCCCCAGGCTGTACTGCAGCAAGGGACTCCTGAGAGAAAAAAAAATAAATACATATAGATCCCAGCTCAAGACACAAAGCATGCCTTGTCCTCAGCAGACAGAACACTTACTTCAGTCTTAGCCTGTGCTCAGGCCTCAAGGAAGGTGAAGGCTCTAAGGAGCAACTATGGCTTCTACTCCTGCTCTTGCCTTTCTTTGAGCACACAGGGGCTCAATGTGCAGGAACCAAGTGCCTGGCTCTGCCCAGACCACTTGGATGCTCCTGGTCAGCCATAGACCAGAGGCACCCGTGTGTCTCAACATCTCCCCCTGCAGGGACAGAAGAAACTGGCAAGCGCCGAGCTAAGAAGCCATGGGCCCCATCCTCCCCATACTGCACTGTTCTGCTGGGAAATGCCCCTTCTTCATCCTGCTCCTTTAAGAACATACCAGGCAACACCACACAGACCCACAGCCCAGTTTCTCCACGGACAACTGAGACCCCTGAGCTACCCCCTCCTCCATTTTTCAGATTCTAAAAGCTGATTGCTAAAAACCCTCAACAACCCCCAGCTTCATTGGTAACTTTTAACACAGAACCTTGAGCCTCGATACACCACCACACTATCAAAAGATTAATAACATCAATGTTTATTCCAAACAAGACAGAACTACAGAACACCTGTAATCCTCCTGGTCATATTTTACAGAAGTCTTGAAACATTGGACACACTAATTTACTATTCAAACTGCAACAATCAGGGACAGGATGATGGCGCTGCTAAAAATAAGTGTTTCTACTAAACAAATAAACTAAAAGTTAAGGTTTAAGAGTTAACTTTCCTTTCTGATGCTCTGCTTTGTTTTCAGGTGCTTAGCAACAAAAGCAAAAAAAGAAGCCTGCTTTAGAACAGCAAGTAGGAATAAACAGAATATGTAATCATACAAAGAAGCAATAGTTTAGTAAGGTCTCATGCGGCTTGATGGGGGAGGTGCACGATTCGGAGGAGTGATTGCTATATCCAGGTAGTCTCCTATTTGGAATTTCTGAGACTGCAATGTCATGGAATCATCTGTGCCCTTGCGGCCCGACATGGTGCTGCCGATCTCCTTCACCCTGTGAGCAGCAGAGGAACGACAAGTTAGTGTTCAGTGGCCAGTCTCTCCAGGTGTCCAAAACAGGAACAGTATTGGCTCACAAACCCCTTCTCACACCACTCTCTGCACCCTAGGTGGCATTTGCTGTGTACACAAGACGCTGGGGTTTTTCTCTGAAGAATCACGTGCACCAAGAAAAGCTACACTAAATCCTCTTTCTGACAGGGCAGAAACCTTCTACCCTGTTATAATACTAGCAAGAATACCTTGCCCCATACAGACACAGCACAAGACACCACAGATTCCAGAGCAGGGTATATCCACTGGATGCTGACAAAGGTTAGCTCATGCCATTTTGGAAGAGAGATTGCAATAAGATCATTGCTGTAACTCAGGTGCAAGACCTACCAGGAACAAAGTATTACCTCCAGTTGGAGGTCGGTGTTCCGGCTGGTCGCCAATACAGCAACCAAAGCCTTCAAGCACACAGATCCACTGTTTTGGGAACACATTAACAGGGGTGGTCACCAAGCACAATTTAGAGTTTGTGGTGGTTGTCATACAGAACTTCAGAAGTCTGGTATATTGGTTCTGAACTTGAAAATCAGTGCTAATGAATAATAATTCACTGCTCTGGTGCCCAAAATCTAGTAGTAACCCAAAGAAGAAATGCCATTTACCTATAGCCAGGCCTCTTGAGATCTGTAAAAACGATTGCAAAATTGAAGTGTGTGCCCTTCTTCCGTGCTTCTGGGTACACTTCTTTCACTAAGCTGGTCAGCTCTTTCAGAGTTGCATCCATCCTAGATTGAACAAACAAACCAAAGTGCTTCATGTTCTCAAAAGCAACAGTAAAAAAAGCTTCCCAAAACATTTAAGATGGAATCAATGTATTGTGACAACCATATGTTTCCTTGCCTTTGCACACTCAATATCCACACCCGAAAGTCAGATCTGAAATGTCACTGGGAGCCTCTGATTTCACAACTGCACCACAGGAGAAAGAACACATTTTGATCAAACAATCAAGTCTCATGAAGTCACTCTAGTTATAACACCTGGTTATAACACCTGGAGAATTCACCGCCTACTGTACAACACAGCCTAACGCAAATGTAGCTTCTACCTAGTGTCTGATTTACCACGGTATTAAGACAAATCTCTTCACCTCTGTATACATTTCAACATCTGCTTTTCCAGTTCTCTAAGAAGAGCTACCATTTAAACAGTGGGAATCTATTTATTTTTTTAATGCATTAATACATTTATACAAGGCCACAATGTAAGACTCTCCTCACCTAAGCTGACATCTATATTCAAATAGTTTATTGAATATTAGTGGAAATGTAAAAGCAGAAAAAAATTAACAGTTTTGCATTTCTGCCCTAGCAGCCAGCACTCCTCTTCCCAGCCTTCAACCACAGCAGGGATAAAGCTCATTTCTAGAATTTCAAGTACAAAAGGACTTAATCATCACAACTAAAGCATCTCTAATTATACAGACTGTACAGTCACTCTGAGCCTCAGGCAACCAAGGGGCAGTGTGTTGACAGACAATGCCCATTCTGACTTCTGCAGATGGCAAACAGCTCAGACACCACCAACAGTCTGGACAGAGTCCATAAATCCCACTTAGAAGTAAATTAGAACTACAAGCTTTAGCAGCCACAAAAATGGATTTATTCAACTACACAATGCACAAGTTATAACTATGCCAGATACCATGAAGGAAAAAGGTTTAAAAATGAGCATCATTCATTTTCAAAGGCATTCTTCAAAACACTACAAACAAAACCTGTGTGCAACAGAGACTAAAGCAGTTCTCCAAAATAAATTTGAAAGTAATAAAAAGCAGCTCTCTGTTAAAACACTGCTATCTGACCATGCAAAAATAATCACATTACTCTGCTCTCAAGACTTAAACCAACAAACCATTCACACATCTGTTCAAGTCTTCTGAGACAACCACATGTACTGGAAAAACGGGGCTGCTGGAACAAAATTTAGGCACTAGGGGAGAACCCCTGCGCTGAACAGATCCGTTGCGATAACCAAGGCCACAGCACAAGCCACTGATTTCATGCATCCGTAACTGGGCAATTTAGCCACACTAAGCCTCAGTGTGCAGCCACGAGCGCTCAGCCCAAGTTGTGCTCCCAAGGACGCCCCTCTCAGCTGCCAAGGCACAGCCAGAACCGCTCTACTCCAGTGGCAGCAAAACCCTCCCCAACGTTTCCTTCTCCGAGGAAGGAGACCCAGCTCCCTCCGGCACCCGAGGACCAACCACGTGAAGCCCCGCTCGCCTCGCACCCTCGACGGGTGTGGATCCGGCGTCACTCACCATGTGTAGATCTGCAGCTCGCTGGAGGGCACGTTGCCGCGGGAGAACTCATCCATGCGGTGGTGCCGCCCATTGTTGGTCGTGAACACGCGAAGCAGCAGCGGGCACGTCTGCGGGGCGAGGCGGGCGTGAGGGGCCGCGGGGATGGGGATGAGGGGCCGCTCGCCAGGCCCGTCCCGCGCCCCGCCTCCCCCCCCCCTCGCCTACCCGTCCCGCGGCCTCACGGCGTCGTCAAACCCTCACCACTCCCCCCCGCACCACCGGTGCCCGCCCCGCCGCGCCCAGGAGCGGCCGGAGAGGCGGCGCGGCACCACCACCCCGAGCCCGGACACCTTCTCCCGGTCGATCGGCTTCTCTGGCTCCTTCTTGATCTCCTCCTGCGTCACCCGCGACTCCACCGCCATCTTGCCCCGCCGCTCCCGGATGTCCCGCCGCGCCCCGCCCATCTCGCGAGAGCAGGGAGGGAGGGGCGGCCCCTGTGGGGCACCGCCCTCGGCCCTGGGGCACCTCCCTGGGCGTGAGGGGATGGAGTTAAAGGGGTGTCTGAGGTCCGGGAACAGTGCAATCAACCACTGTATTTAGAAGTCGAATGAAGTAAATTAGGGGTCGATCATATTTAGAATGTATTTTTTTCTCCCTAATATTGCATTCAGGGAAAGATCAAACGCCCGGACTTCGCATTTACAGTCTTGGTTTTTAACACGAGTGAGATGATCTGTTAGGTTAAATTTGAGTCTGTGGTTGTGTCTCACAAAATAGGTGGGAACATATAACATATATGAAAAAATACATAATACATGTTTCTAATGCGATAGCTTCTTTTCAAGTGTTGAAAGTTGGTTGTTATGCAGAATGGAGGGAAGAGGCGTTCATTTGTTTCACAGAATTTACACTTAGATTATTTCCTCGCGTGCTGTGAATTTATTTCTCATTTCAAGGGAGAATCTAAGTTTTGCTGTAAAATTATGCAGAAGTGTACGTGCTTGCAGGTACAAAATGAGAAAATATCAGGGACTCAAGGATTTGCGGATGCTGGGAGGGAGCTGTGGAGGAGGCTGCCTGATCCACACCCCTGTTCAAAGCAGGATCAGCAAGGGCTGCTTGCTCACAGCCAAGTCTGAATGGATTCTGAGTATGCCCAAGGATGGAGACCCCTGGGCAACCTGCTCCAGTGCTCAGTCACCCTCACAGTTAAAAAAATAAAAAAAGAAGTTAATTTGTTTTTCTTATGATGTTTAAATTAAATTTCTAGTATGTCAGTATGGGCCCATTCATTGCCTCTGGTTCTCTGATGGGGCATCACTGAGAAGCCTGGCTGTCATTCTTTGCTCCTTCCTACCAGGTATTCATACACAAAGAGACATCTCTCTCCAGGCTGAACAGTCTCAGCTCTCTCAGCCTATCCTCATGTGACACATTTTCCCATCCCTTAACCATCCTGTTCAGCTGTATTCGAAGCTGTATTATTGCAGTGTTCCTGCACTGCTCACAATGCTCTGTTGATGCTTTCAGCAGAGTACAGAACAGAGCTATGTGCCGCTGAAGCCATGTCTCAGGGTCCCCAACGTGCAATGTACTTCTCAGAGTCAGGAGGCTTAAGGGGCTACTTTCCCACGTGCAAGTCTAGCATCAGAAATAAATACAGTAAGTTCTGCACCATGAAAAAAAGCAGGTGTTTGTTAAGGTGTTGTAACTTTGAAGCACCTGTGCTCTAAGGGTTGATTTCGCATTTCCAAACACTGTAGATAAATGTTTCAAATGTATTATTTATTAAAAAAATAGGTAGGGGAGAAAGATATTATAAAACTATATTCCCATATGATGTTTCTGTGTACATCGTAAAGAAGGATAAGGGTTATGAGTCCATACTACATATATGAAAAAAAAGCTCTTGAAGTTCACCCTGATATAACAAACTGCATTTTGTTTAAAATGTTAACTTATGGCTTACCTAATACAAGACAAAAGAACTAACAAGCTACTAGAGTTCACCCTCAGCTTTTACTAACTTCCTTTTATAGTAGCCTGGATAATGTTGCATCGCTTTTACTCTACATTAAGTTATAGTTACCAAAGGGAATGACTCAGCCTTGTCATCTTTTTGCGGGATTTCATTTCCCAGGCAATTATACAGTTTATTACACTGCTAAAATTAATTATATCTGCCCTGATAATACACTTTTTGGGCTAAGTGTATGAACCACCATTTCTGAAACAAAAGAATTCGTGTCTAGAATCAGGTATCATAAGCGAACAGCTGTAACAAATAAAGCACAGTTCTGCTCTGAATCTATTTCCTTCTGCTAGAACTTTTGGAATGGTTTATTTATGTGAAAAATGATCCTAGTGGGCTTGAGTTTTAACAAATTTAAGCATTAATTAATTTATTATTCATGAACTATATTAACAATCACAATTTATTTTTAGTCTAAAATCTTAGATTCTTATGTTACATATTTGGAAAAGAAGGTTGAAAATTATTTGGAAATGAAAATGCAGTTATGTGATCCATAACCTGGACTGTGAGGTGTGGTTTTACTGGGGAGGGTGCTGTCTGGTTAAACAAGGCGTAACACCATAAACTGGGTTCCCACCGGTTTAGGCTGAAGTCCCAAATGCACCTAAGTTAGTCCAAGTGCTTGCTCTTGCCAAAGGCGGGGGATTTAGCTCCCACTGCCTGTCCTTACTCTCAGTCACGCTGAGGGCTTTTCCCCTCCCTTCTGCCAGGTGTGCCCTCACTAGATGCTTTCAAGAATAAGTTCCGTTCCATAATTTAACATAAAACTTTTCATTGAGGGGCTGATTTTCCGTCAGTTTCTTGCATTTGACACTTTCTAAACTGATTCCATAATTGCTACACCTGGCATAAGGTGAGCAGTGGAAAGTGCGTGCCCAGGAGCAGCTGGGAGACAGAGGGAGAGAATAGGAGGGGAATAGGGTATGTCCCTTCAGTGACAGTGAGGTGGTTCATTGCTTTACCCTCCCTTCACATTTTCCTAGGTTTTTGGGGGTGAGGGGTCCCCTCTGCTTGTTAGGGACGCTGTGTTCTGTGCAAACAGCGTATATATGTGCAGTGCAAACACATATATAGTGTATGCTATAGGGAAAACGAAAGCCCCTCACCGAGGCAGTGAGGCAGAGTTAGGCTGTGTATAGGAGCAAGTCTCTAGCCTTTGTTGTTGTGAAGGAGACACCCAAAATATGACTCAAACGTTTTCAGATATGAATGCCTGTAGAGCACTGAGAGAAGTGGTTCAGAAATGTGAATCGCCTCTTTAAGAATTGTTAATACACATTCTTATGGAAGTGGTTATTTAAATAGCAAACTGTTAATTGTTTATTGGAGCATCTAGGACAGGTATGAATGAGACAGCATGTTGGTGCAACTAGGATATGGGACTGGGCAAAGCTGACATAGCCACTTAGCAAAGAGCACTGTAAGTCAAGTACCCCATTGGCCTATGAAACACTTACCATAAGTAAATTGTGATTGAGAGGGAAAAACAAAAGGAGCACTTGATAGGGGATGACTTAAAACTTTCTAGACAGAACAGAAAGATGATAGCAAATAAAAAATGTCCTTGGAAAGATACATAAAGGATTGGCACAGCTGAGTCTGGGATATCAAGCATGGAAGAAAACCTCCAAGGAAATAGAAAAATTGTAGCAGATGACCAGAACAAGTTGCTCCGAACATATCAGACCCAAAAGTGGTCTGGAAAAGACCAAAAGAATGCAAATTCAAATAAGCTGAATTATCCTCAGCCTCTGCAGCACACTATTTCCAGGTTCCCAGGGCTCCCAGCACTTCTTCTGGGTTATTGGCTACATTTGTGAGTTATTTCTAACAAGGACTACATACAGCTCTTCAATTTTTCATGGTTATATATGTATCCCATAGAGGATATCAAACAGAGAGGACTTGGTCTTTATCTTGATTATGGAAGGCAACAACACAATCAACTTTAAGCACCTTTACAATCAGCTGAGTGAGCAAAGTCTCAAATTTGATGGAGCTTCTACTGCAAACCAACTTTAACTGGTGGAGGAAGAACACAGGCACAATTTCTTTGCAAATACAATCACTGGTATTTCCTATATTTTGTGTCATGGTAACATCACAGGTATGTTTTAGGTTCAGAGTGCTCTGTGTGCAGTGGATTTCACTACAGTGTTTTGATTTCCTGTGTTTTGTACCAAAGTTAGTGTGAATTTCAAGAAGCCTATAGTACTGCTAAAAAATGGCACTGTTTTCATTTAATCCTCAGTTTTTGTTCACTGTCCTGTTTTGAATTTAAATGACTTGAGCTCAGAAAATGCACCATAACTCTTGGGCTTCTGTGATCCTATTCAACTTGCACCTGAGTCAGCAGGTGAGTGAGTCAGTGTGGTACAGACTGGCTGAAATGGGCTGTTCCTTTGTGATGTAGAAAAGGACTCTGTCACTGTATGTGTAAAGCATGCAGAGACCCCCCAAGACGGTATCCTAATTCAGGAGCACCAAGACTTGGCTATCTGGGAGGAACGTATACTTCTGTATAAATTACGTATATGTTTTATTCCTTTTTTCTTTTTTTTTTTTTGTAAAGTCATCAGAAGGACCACAAGTTAATAAAAATGCTTTGAAGATTATTTACTGTATACGATCTCACGAAATGATTTAACTGTTAGCATGACAGTAGCACCATTCAGTCTGTGCAGCCTTGTGCACACTCCATGGACACAGGCGGAGTGTGCAAGGCAGAGCCACTGCTGTGCCTTGTAAACAAGCTGCCTCCTACAGTGAAAGACCTTGATTAAAGTTGAAAGTTGCTTGTGTTGTTGCCAAATGTTATAATTCTGCCATTCGGCTGGAACTATTCCACATCAGGTGTTTCCTGAGAGAGCATCCTCAGGATGCTTTTTTTTTCAGTTTCAGAAAAAATTATTCTAAGAATAACATATTAGGCAGATGAACATTATCAATTCATATTTCTGTTATTCTTCTTCATTTTAAATACCTACAGCAGTTTGTCAAACAACCTGCAGCATCCACATACTTTTGAGGAAGAAATAAAATTTGGCAGAGATGCTTACTCCTGTGTCAGAAATGTTCTCATAAACCAAATACACTTAAATGAACTGTCATCATTTTTTAAAAAAGAACCTGTGATTTCTCTGTAGTCAGCCGAGACTAATATTGTCCACCCAGGCATGTGAGGGATTCAGAAGGATGTCCACAGTGCTTCTGAGCTCTGCAGCAGGCCTGGGCATGGGAGCTGGGAACAGCGGGGCTCTTCCTATTTTTTCTTAGAGCGCTACTCCCTGCAGTGGGCAGTGACAAGGGATGCAGGCTATGACCCTGTCCACATCCCCTGAGCAGTGTGGGGAGTGAGCTGGAGAGCCACAGCAGTTCAGGCCAATCCAGTGCGAAACTGCTTGCAGTGTAAATCAACAAGTATGTGTTTTGCAAGAGAGATCCAGCAAAAATTGTAATGACTGCTTGAATTTTACCTGGAAGAGACCGGAACAAGCTGGAACTTATAGGTGTCAGCAGAGGAAAACACAGTTTCAAATAAAGCAAAAGTAACTCCTGGTCTGTCACGTAAATTTCGTTTCTTCTCTATACAAATATCTATGAGGTGAGATGGTGAGGTGTACTAAATAATCTATTGGTTTTTCCTGGTGGAGTTGTAGACTCAGTTACAAAATATAAAATTAAGGAAGAAACGTTGCCAGAATCTAAACCTGGATTTCATTAAAACATGTTGTCATTCCTCTATAAAATACATCTGCTACAATGTTCCAGAAACTGTAGACACACAATAGAGTAATAAACTGCTTTTATAACTTGGGTAATACTCTACCATAGATTCCTGATTCCCCCCCTACTGTTTGTATGAAATTACCTCAGTACAGAAATGTTCATGCACTGTGAGGGAGGAACAAATGGGTTGTCATTTCAGTAAGTGGAAATTTTATAGAGAGGACAATCAGCATCAGAAGTTGGTCAGCCTGTAATTCACTGCAAATAGGTTGGCAGTGTGGCCCCTGCCAGCGCTCCCTGGTAGCTATGTTTTCTGGTTTTCCTTCACTGGGGCAACTCCACTACTGGAAGCAGTCATGAGAAACCAATCCTGTGTGAAGGTTACTTTCATTGCTGGTGCTTTCCCTGCTTGCAGGTGCTGCTGCCACCTGTTGAGTAAACCAGTTTTCCCTGGGTAATGCAGAGGCTGCCTGACCTGCAGCCCCCGCCACAGCTGCTCTGAGGGCAACAGCACTATTGTCCAAATGCCCTGCGGGGCAAAGCCAGCATGCCCCCTTGCAGCAACATCATCTGGAAGAGATGCCCTTAATATTGTCTTCCGTGTTTCCTGTGCAAACAAATTCCTTCCCTTCCTGCTTCCTGGATTAATGTGATCCCATCCTTGAACACGACACAAAAGTCTGAGAAGGGGGTGAGTGTCTCCATCTAATAGACACAGTCCCGCTCATGCTTTGGTGGGAATATTTCCATGAATAAGTGTTAGCAGATTAGCCTGATGGTTCTTTCAGATTCTTCTCCCAAATATCTGTTATTTTTCCTTCCCATGGAAGAATAATATTAAAATACTTAAGCTTCGTCTCCTAAAGTAGAAAATTCCAAGATATCCAACTGAGTGTACCAAAGTATATATATTTTATACACAGCTCTGTGGCTGTGGTTCTCTTCAGCTTTCCATACATCTTTAGAGGTTTTCAGTCTGTGGCACACACTGTTCCTATTGAAAATAGTAGGTGAATAGAGATGCATCCTGCACACTCAGAATAGGTATTTCCTTTTGTTTTCTGCCCCAGTATGACAGATCTTAACACAAAAAACCTCCCATGTCTGTGGCATTTCACACTGATTCTCTAATGATGAGAGAACTGTTGACAAGTAAATCCTCTCTGGGCAGCCACAGTAAGAGGCATGTTTTTTCTGGCTTCGTTCAGGGGCTCAGAGTCCTGGAGAAAGTTTATGAGAGCAGTGCCTATCCTTCATAACAAAGGCTGATGTAGTGTAAGCCATTAACCTGTGTCCTGCCTCCAGAAGCATCATCATAAAGAGTCAAGCAAAACTTTTCTCCAAAATAAGTAGTTCCATGTGGCAAGCCTTGTCAAGCACAAAGCAAAGCCACAGCACCCTGAGACAGCTCAGCTGCCTCACAGAAGTATCTTTTGTGGCTCTAACTTTGTCTCTTTTTCTTTTTTCTTTGTTTTTTTATTGGTTTTTTTCTGAGTGGCCACTTATGACCAAAATGTTCTGGCTGCGATAAATTACATGCAACATCTTGAATAGTTCAATATAAAACCAAATTGTTTTCTGAATGCTATGTTTTATATATTGCAATATCAATTAACTCTAACAATGTTTTTTTACAGAAAGGAAATGTCCATCGCTAGGAATTTACAATATGCGATGTTTGAGTCCAGAATGAATTCTGACAGCTTGGTTACATTAAGCTCCTCAGAGACACAGAGCTTAGTGGAAACACTGACATAATCTTAATGGTAATGGCAGGAGTAGTGCCTGAATAGGCATAATGTAAGGCGGAATCACTTTGGCTCCCCCAGATCACAGTAACTTTGAAAGAAAAGTTGATAGAAAGTTTGTGCATGCCCATTTCTTGAACCAAGAAAGAATAATCTCTCTATGTACCGCTGACTAGCGTTATCAGCTGTATCATATTCCATTTTGCACATGGCAGAAGGCGCTGGGAAAATTCAAGGGACATTTGTTGCAAATGTGTGAAGTTTGCTGCAGAGCAATGAAAGCACATTGGGGTTGTAGATGAGCGATTGTAAGGGCTCAGGGAGAGGTGCACCCGGCAGCTGGGGTGCTGCCAGGAAGAAATCAATGCTTTTACATGTCTTGCTGTTCCTTCCCCATCAGCTCTCTTGGCAGAGCTGGTCATGGGGAGCTCTCCATAGACTTATTACAATGAAATGGCTTAGCAAAGGCTTCATAGTTAAATAGTTTACAGTAATCCTTTGCTCTTGCCTGGAGTGGGTGAGTAGGGGGTCACACAAGCAGCTGTGCTGACACATCAATGGGCCAGAGGGGATGGTAATAAAAGGCATCCTCCTTGCAGTGGTTCAGCTGCAGTCAGAAGACAACATCTGTCCATAACCTAATGCTTTCAAATGACAAGCTGAATGATGTGACAATTTATGTGACAGCATGACAGACTGTGACATTTCAGATTGCTGTGAGCAGTGCTCTTTGTGTTCATAAGACATATAAGAAAGTGCAGCACTCCAAAAATTGAATAAGTGCCTCACAGACTTGCTGGGGGAAAATTCCTGAACATGAAGAAAGGGAAAGGAAAGAAACTATTTAAAAAGTTGATAGGAAAAAAATAATCTTAGCTTGATACTACTTCACAGTTAGCTTTGTGCTTTTTTACCCCTATTACAAAGCTGAGAATAACTCAGAATCATTTCTACAAAACTTCAGGGCATGGAAGAGCAGGAGAAATGGCACTTCTACACCTCTTAGATTAGATTTGTTCAATGTGAAGCAACATAAAATAAGCTCTAGTTTATTGGGGTTTGAGGAATGTAAAGGCATAATAATTACCAGCTGATACACCAATTTAGTGCAGGTGTTAAGAGTTTTAAAAGATAATGAGTGATAATGACTCAAAGTTGTCTTTAAAAAGAGATCTCAGATTTTTCAAAGAAATAAATACTAGAAAAAGAGACTCCATTATATGAAAGGAAGTGAAAGTCTCAAGGACAAGAAGTGCAAAATTCTATTCCTAGAGGTATGGATTGATTCCCTGCCTGTTAGAGACAAGTGATTACTAAGCATGAAGGTTTGAAAATATAGAAGTGAAATATTACGAACACAGGGCACAGTTACTACTACATACAGATTCTGATGTATGGGCTAGATCTTAAAATGCTGCTGAAGTTCAGCAGTCTGGCTGCTGATTGCTTCTTTCAGACTTGGCTTTACCCAAAAAAATATGGATCTGCTGCTCAAACATGCTTCAACTATGCTTTCAGAATGAGATTCAAAAAGGATTTTAGACCAAAGATGAAATTATACACTGTAAAAGTAATTACTTGGCTTCTGATTAGAAACCATGGAGACTATTTAGAATGAGAGATTCATGAGTGTCCATCCATCTTGAGCTGCAAACAAAGCAGGAAGATTTCTGTGTTTGTGTTAACATAGTTGTAGTTCTTCTTTGAACTATGGCCAGTGAACGCAAATGATTTGGTGTACGGAGGGATTACATGTTTTTCATTATATGTTTAGGTGGCAGATGAAATCTTTGGTCACTCATGGAGAAGTTCTCACTCCATTTGCACTCAGGGGCGCCTGTATTTTGACGAACGCTTTTTCATCCCACATTCTTAGAGCCTCTTTTCTTAAGTTGTAATTTTTGGTGGTGTCAGTGGTGGAAGACCACCAAGAATGGGCTGTGCATCTGCTTCTGGGAGCTCTGCAGCTCATCCTCCTCCTGCTCTGCAGATTGTGAGTTGTAGGGCTCAGTCAGCTCTGTACACATACTGACAGGTGAACTGTGGGGGATTTTACAGTTTCTTCAGGCTGCTTGAATGAGTCCTGTCTTCTTGCTGGGACAGCAATCCCACAACCCCAGCCACCAGGATTGTAAGTGGCTTTAGTGCAGGCTAGCTAGCAGAGATAATAGATGGTAAAAGGTACTTGAAAGCAGCTGGTCCTTGGCAAGATTGAAAAATGTCAGGTGCAAGTGTTATTGGTCCTACCTGTCTGTCACTGATGGAGCATGAGGAAGGCTGTGGGACAATAATGAAATGTGAGAATTATATTTTGTGCACACTATTTCCTGGCCCAACCAGGAGCAAAGCCAAAACTGTGACAAACAGCAATGCAGTCTTTTGCTACTGTCATAGCTTTTAAAAGACTTCCAGAAAATATGAATCCTGCTTCCCTGAGTGTAACAATGTGTATCTAATCCCAGACTACCTTTTTTTTTTTTGTTGCCAAATTATAAACAAGCCCTCTGACTTCTTAGGGAGGAGCGTGCAGAATGCCAGGCTCTTCTCTGCTTGACATACGTGTGAAAACCTTCACTCACTGGAGTACTGCAGCAGGAGAGGGGTGAGACAGGCACAGTGCAGTTGAGGTGTTCTGGCACAGGGAATGTGGCCATGGCAGGTCCCCAGGGAGTTTGAGCCAAGGCACATGCCTGTCAAGCCACACCAGCACCTTCATAGGGGACAAACTGGGACATTAAACTCCCCTCACTGCATAGCTGATTAAGCCCCTGCACTGTCCCCATGCAAGTAAGTAACACATTTCCCCCCTAAAATTATTTTGCATTTCCCTAAAGGGTTCTTTAAATATCCATGACACAAAGTGCAAAGGAAAAACTGCTGATATTTGGTCCTGCTTAGGGTAAGGTTACAATATGAAGGATATAAGGCAAGTTATCATTTCACTGTGCTTTACTAGTGCTTGTAATTTACATCTCATTGCTTTCAAGGCCTCTGCTGGCAATATTTCCTTCTTCTAAGAATAGAGCGTAAAGGTATTTTAAGAATTCTAGTTGTCGTACAATTAATAGGGTAACACTTTGTACTGAGTAAAATAATCTGCTTGTTTTGAGCAGTAACAGTATGCATGTAAAAAACGGGTAATGGGGAAGGATGTTTTATTGCCAGCACTTTTCCTTACACGGGGATGAATCACTTACATTCTTGGCAACTGAACTCAAATTCGCAAGAATGCTCAGTTTGATCAACTTCCTTCAAAACACTAAGCTCAAAGTAAAGAGGAAAAAAGAGAGAAAGAAACTTGGATGGGCTTGGATGAGGAAGATATTACAAGATGGACATCCAAGCAGGAAGACAATAAATCTAGTGTACAAATTGTTTAGCCCAAAGCAAGTCACTGACTTGCTGTTACAGGAGGGTCCAGTCTAAATTAAGAGGGTAGTGGAAGAGGGGAGGGGGGGGGAAACGAGGAGGAAAAGAGCCAGAGCAGAGAAAGAAAACCCTGCTGATCTGGCAGACATGGCGGATGTTGTGTCAAACATGAGTTTATTTGCTAACAAAACTATGAATTTTCAAGAAAAATTACCACACTTACCTTCAGATTGGAAGAGTGTCCTCAGGAAAAAAAATAAGAGAATACAGTTAGTTTAGGCATGAAGAAGGTGCCCATGTTCAGGCCATGGTTTCACACACCAAAGGCTGAGGGTCCTGAGGGACCTTCTTTGGCAGCAGTGCGAGGTTAGCCAAGCCATCCCCTGGTTGCTCCTCTCCACCTGTACCATGGAGGTAGGGATGGCACTTAAAATGGTCCCTTTTGGTTTTATTCTAACAGATTATTGTTCAGCTGGGTTGGTTCCCTGGGCCAGTTCACCAAACAGCCACCCATGGCACTGCACAACATACCCAAGTGTCAGTGGAGAGAACGACAGGGGTACAGGAACACGACGGAGAGGGAATGAAGAAGCTGGACAGGCACCCCTGCTGCTACTGTGCCACCTCGGCTGCAGTCTTCAGCACAGCACTGGTCTAAGGGACATTTGGCCCTGCTGCTCCTTTCTGCTCAAAGGCAGTCAAATGGCAGCCTCGATGAAACCAGCACAACAGATTGTTGGCTGAAGTAAAAACAACCCAACAAAACCCAAAACATTATTTAGTGTGGAATTTCCCTTTTTCTAGGTCATCCTGTGGTCATGCAAACAGCTGTGCCTCGATATAAAAGCATGACTGCGAGGAGTGGTGGAATCCAAGGAGGGAAGTACTGTTCCCCAAAATAACACACTTCTTCTGTGTATCTGACTTGGTATCTTTTGATTTCCCCCTGCTCTTCACCCCAGTGCTTTGCCACTCTGCACCTGCAGTGCACACGGTGGCTGCAGCACCTCAGGATGCTTAAGATAAGCATGAGTGTGTCACGTCCTGCAGACAGCATAGGGCTGCAGTGCCTCTGTCCAGGGTGTCCCCCCAAAGCATATTTGGTACTTATTGGGGAAAAAACAACTGGGGAAGAATGAGAAGGTATAGGTTCAGGAGGGCTGTGCCATGCTGCAAAGGATAAGTACAACTCAAAGCAAGACCCAAGATACTGCAGCAATGTTGGTGTCTAATACCCTTGGCATCACACAATTCCTGTTGTGTGTCCTCAGGATCCCAGTTTCAATGTGTTGACTGCTTCTGTCATGCTCTGTAGTGCCTGAGCAGTGAATCCAGTATTTTTCTCTGATTCTGTAATCAGATATGTTGCTTATACATGGTAAATCTCACACTTTTGTGACACTGTGAAATTACTATGTATTCATCAAGCAACTATATCCCATTCATAGAATAAGATCAGAGCTTCCTGGTCTGGTTTCCTGCACACAGATTGTACAATAGGTCAGCATAGGTCCTGGGGATATGTCCAGGTTTTCCACATGTGTAGCCTTCCTATCCAAGCTCCAGTCCAGACAATACTCAAACATCTCTGCAGGCAATTTTTCTGGGCATAAAAAGAAAACACCTAGCAAATCTGGACACAGGATAGCCCCAAGTCAGAGCCTCTGACAAACATAAAACACTGGACCAAGCTCCCAAGGCAAAATGTGTGGCATCTATGCACTGGCACTATTGGACAAAAATCTGCCATAATGAAGAGGTACAGCCTAAACTAGATCTTTCCCAGCCTTATTCCCTGTAAGGAAGGACTGGTTTGTCTCTCCCCGGCATGAAGCACAGTCTGTTCTCTGTTCTGCAACCTGCTCACTCTTTCTCCTGTCTCTCACGGGAATCAGTGTGAAACGCAGCGCAGACGCTTCTCCGAAACCAAGGGGGCTGGGCATTGAGAAAAGGGAGATTTGTATGCAATGAGCCTGTGTATTCACGCATCAGAGAAACTGTGGTGGCAATGGTGTTCTCTCATAGTAATGCAGAGCGAGATGGAAACGGGATGAAGTTTTTTTCAGGATTAAAATAAGCAGAACAAGAACGAGTTGTTGTTTTGGGGAAAAGGAAAGCAGTTGATGTCAAAACGTTTCACCGATTTGGCAAAAATGCCAAGCTGGCCCTGCCTGCGGCATACACGGACTTCAAAGGCATTATCTTGAATAAGGATTCGAGAGAGCCAGATCGCTGCTTCCGACATGTATTTAGCTGAGGTCAAATGATATGCAAGGCTATACCCCAAGGGTGTGTTTTCCTTCTGATGCCAAGTTGCTGACACCTCTGGCTGCAGGTTTGTGGGTTCAGTCTTGCTTTAGCTGTGTAGACCCAAAGGGAGCTCAGTTCTGACCCAGCACCCACCAGGAAGAGTGGGTCACACTCTCACAACCAGTCACTTCGGGAGCGCCGCCTCACAGTGGGAACACTCTGAAACAGCGGTGAGCTGGTACTCAGGAGGGGCGTGTGGTTCTCAAACAGGATGCAGGCTGAATAACCCTCCATTCCTGAAGAGGGTGGTCCCTGAAGGTCAGGGCTGCCTTCAATGGTGTGGCAGTGTGAGAGGAAACTGCCTCAGAGGGTGCTTTCATAATGCTATGACTATGAATAAATTCAGCTTGTTGTACTCTGGGTTCCCAAGTGTTAGTGATCAAAATTGTGAATAGGAGAATAAGGTTAGGAAAAGAACAATTCTCCAGCTAAACTTTCATTACAGGATAAACAAAGGGTCCTCCCCCCCCCTTTGTCTGATTTCAGACAAAGGGCTTTGCATCCCATGTAGGAGCTTTCTTTGCTGCCTGGGAGGAACATAGGGATTGTAGGTGATACCAATCTGATAGGGCTTGGCTCACAGAGTTGCATAATACCTGGGGTTGGAAGGGACCTCTTGATGTGATCTAGTGCAAACCTCTGCTCAAGCAGGGTCACTTACAGCAGGTTGCCCAGGACCATGTCCACTCAGATTTTGCAAATCCCCATTTATGGAGGCTCTGAAGCCTCTCTGGGCAACCTGCTCCAGCTCTGAATGGACAGGCAATGATCAGAGACCTGATGTCAATCCAGATTATTTTGATGCTTTTCACCTTTACACTAAATTATTAAAGTACAACCTGAATAAATGTACTTGATACTCATTGACTCTGGTTCTGGTGAGGCTGGGTATAAAACAGTGTGGGACAAGACTGATCCATACTTAACCCAGTTGCATAATTATGAGAAAAGGACAGTCAAAGAGACAGTTGGGTGCTACATGGGATTAACACACTGTGGCCCTTTGGGAACTCCTCTGGTTCAGGATAGGGGTGACTATTAATCCAATCAGTGCTGTGCTAATTCAGTGGAAGGAGGACCAAGGGTCTCTGAACCTGTAACAACAATAAAGCCAGAAAAACAATGGAGATTTTTCATCCTTTAAGACACAAAGATTTTTCCGGGAATATTTGTCCCTTAAACTCCAGAAGACAAGGGAACAGACAGGGTCTTGCTTTCTGTTCCCATGCTTCCAAACCAGCACTTTACCCTGACCGTCACAGTTACCAGGGTATCCTCTCAGTTCTGGCAAGAGATCTTATCTGAAATCTTAACAGAGGCACATTTAGACTATTCAAGGCGGTTTTATATTGCTCAAGCTAAAGTCAGTGAAATGTTTTAATTAGCAAGCAAACACAGTCTGTCACTTTGTGTGATGCACAGAAATCTGTCTGCTTCCTCCCTGAGTACAGCACAGCATGTCTAATCCACTGGCTACTATAATTAGGATAGGGTAAGCATTTATATGGCACTATAAAGGTGAACTGGGTGCTTTGCAAATACAAAAACACTAATCTCATTCCCAAAGAATTCAGAGTCAAATGTGGTCAAGAAAAATCACAATTGTCTGCAGGGAAAAACTGGATCCTGCAGAGACCAAGAATCACCAGGGCAGGTCTGAATGACAGATCTGGAGAGGGAGACTCCTGGGCTGAATGACTGGATGACACTCAGAAACACTAGGGTTTCAAAAAACTTTCCTAATCTGCCATGGACCTCATAAGGGACCTTCAGGATCCAGGGACTCTGTGCATGTAAATCTCCCTGTAAAACTGCTACTACTTCAACACATTCAGCTTCCACAATAAAGGCAGGCTATGGAACAGAGGCTGGGAGGAGACTAGAGGTACTGTGGCAGGATAGCATCGGGAGACACTCAGGAAGCAAGAGTGGGAACAGGGGTAAAAAGGAGAAAAACCTCTAAAGAAGGAAAAAGCAGGGAACCAGTGGCAAGAATAAGAAACAAGATGGGATCCTTTAAGTGTGTGTGTGTGTGAGAGAGAATGTAGATTAACAATCTTTTGGTTAGGCCAAAGGGAGTACAGAAAGCCTGAAGAGTAGTTGTCAGTGAATTACAGTAGCTGAAACAGGTGATGGCCAGAGCATAGAGAAGAACTGTAGTCATGGTGATAGAAAAGCAAGAACGGCTTCAAGAAGAAGTACTGAGACAGAAACTAAAAGCTTCAGATTGGGTCTTTAATGAGAGACCAATGATGTGAAATAAAAGGAAAGAAAAGAACCCAGAAAAAATAGAGGAAGTAATAAAATCTGATTTGAAAGAATTGATTATTTATATTGAAAAAATCAGCTTGAGGTGTAATTAATAGGTAATAGTGCCAAGGACTTCAGGAGAAGAAATTAAAAAAGCCACAGTGATCTGAAACTGGATAGTCATGGACAGAATAGAAAATCATTTCCCCTCTAGAAAGAGGCGAGCAGAAATGGTGAGGTGCGATCAGGGGAGGCAACTGGAACAATCAGCAGTGCCATGTTTCACAGGTCACCAGACAAAAAACTTCAGCTACACCGATACTGACATTTGGTGTCACCCACTCTGTGCACCTCCTGTCACTTGCCAAGATGAGGATTTAGTGTGATGTTTCAAATGGACATGGAAAGACGACATTTCAAATGGCCAAAAAAACACTCATTGCACACAAACACAGTCTTTGCTTGCATTTCACAACATTGCACAAGGCTTAAAAAGTAACTTCCAAATTTGCACACCCATATCACTGTGTACGCAGAGGATGGCTAAAGAGATCTGGTGTGCATTGAAATTCATGTCATAGCCTGAGCCTGCCCTCTTGCTCCATACACACCAAGGGGTTGGCATTGTGGAGAGTGTTTGAGCATCTGGAATCTTTGAGAAGAGGGAAATAGAGAGAAGAGCAATTAGACTGATCTTTTTAGGTTAAAGGGAGTACAAAGGAGCATGGAGAGTAACTGTGAATAAATTACAGCACTTGAATCAAGAAATGGCCAGAGCACAGAGAAGATTTTTAAAAAGGGAAAAAAGAAAGACCCACAGAACTACAGGCCAGTCAGTCTCACCTTAGTTCCTGGTAAAATCCTCCTGGAAACTGTGCTAAGGTGTATGAAAAATGAGGTGATTAGTGATGGCCAACATGGCTTCACTAAAGGCAAATCATGCCTGACAGATTTGGTGGCCTTCTGCGATGGGGTGACAGAGTTGATGGATAAGAGAGCAACAGACTTCATCTGTCTGGACTTGTGCAAAGCATTTGACACTGTCCTGCACGACATCCTTGTCTGGAGAGACACGGATTTGATGGATAGACCACTCAGTGAATAAGGAATTGGCTGGGTGGTCACACTCAAAGAGTTGTGGTAAACAGCTCAATGTCCAAGTGGAGACCAATGACAAGTGCTGTCCCTCAGGGGCTGGAACTGTGGCTGGTGCTCTTTAACCTCTTTGTCAGACACATGGACAGTGGGACAGAGTGCACCCTCAGCAAGTTTGCTGATAACACCAAGCTGTGGGGTGCAGTGACCATGCTGGAGGGAAGGGATGTCATCCAGAGGGACCTTGATGGGATTGAGAAGTGGGCCCATGTGAATCTCATGAAGTTCAAAAAGGCCAAGTGAAAGGTCCTGCACCTGAGTCAGGGCAATCCCAAGCACAAATACAGACTGGGTGGAAAATGGATTGAGGGTAGCTCTGAGGAGAAAGGCTTGGGAGTGTTCATTGACAAGAAACTCAACATGTCCTCGCAGTGTGTGATTGCAGCTCAGAAAGCCAACTGCAACCTAGGCTGCATCAAAAGCAGCGTGGCCAGCAGGTCAATGGAAGAGATTCTCCCTCTCTAGTGTGCTCTTGTGAAACCCCACTTCAAGCACTGCCTCCAACTCTGGGATCTCCAACATAACAAGGACCTGTTGGAGTGAGTCCAGTGGGAGGGCCATGAAGGTGATCCTGGAGCTCCTCTCCTATGAAGACTGGCTGAGAGAGTTGGGATTGTTCAGCCTGGAGAAAAGAAGGCTCCAGGGAGACCTTATAGCAGCCTTCCAGTATCTAAAGGGGGACTACAAGGGAGCTGGAGAGGGACTTTTTATGAAGGCGTGTAATGACAGCACAAGGGGAAATGGCTTTAAACTGACAGAGGGCAGGTTTACATTAGATATTGGGAAGAAATTCTCCACTGTGAGGGTGGTGAGGCGCTGCCACAAGTTGCCCAGAGAAGTTGTGGATGCCCCATCCCTGGAAGTGTTCAAAGCCAGGGTGGATGGAGTTTGAGCAACCTGGTCTAGTGAAAGGTGTCCCAACCCCATGGCAGGGAGTTTGGAACTAGGTGATCTTTAGGATCCCTTGCAACCCAAACCATTCTATGATTCTATTATTTGTAGTCATGGTGATAGAAAAACAAGGGCCACTCGAGTTGTTTTGCATGCTGTCATGAGATCCTGCTTTAAAACAATTTGTTGTGACTTCTGTGTCTCTATTCACTTTGATTTACCATATAACAATATTCCTATTCATGTGTTTTTCACATTCCAAGACTTAAAGAAGACTTTACTCATTTAAGTTACAGACTCATTATAACCAAATTCTGTATTTTTATTATTTGCAAATCACATCCAATTCACAGTTTACAGACTGGTGATGAATAAAAGTTCCACCCTAACATTCAGAGCCTTTTTGCTTTGATTCTGGAGTTAAGATTTTATGAGCTTTAGCACAGTATGCAAAGGTAACATACAGCAGAGGGTAAAAGAAAATAGCTAAAAATTGAACGTATGTTTAGGACTGCTGTGATGCTTTTTTAGACAAGGATATGTTTATTCCTGAAGTGAGCTAAAAGCAGTGGCTGGTGTAGGAAGTTAGTTCAAAACAGGTGTGGGTTGAAAAATTGTGTGGAAAACTAGGAGACACGCAGTGATAATGGTAGTCATTAAATATGAACACGTGGTGGTGAAGCATTTTTGGAGGGGAAAGTCTCAGTTTTGATGATGTTTTCATGTTATATTATCCTCTGATGATATTCTAGTAGAGCATTGTGGACAGCTGAGTCCTACTTTCAGTCTCCTACTGTGGTGGATTGACGCTGGCTGGATGGCTGGTGTTCACCAAAGCCACTCTATCACTTTCCTTCTCAGCTGGACAGGGGAAAGAAAATATAACAAAAAGTTGATGGGTTGAGATAAGGACAGGGAGAGATCATTCACAAATTACTGTCATGGGCAAAACAGACTCTACTTGGGGAAAATTAATTTAATTTATTATCAATCAAATCAGAGTAGGATAATGAGAAATAAAACCTAATTCTTAAACTACCTTTCTTCCACCCCTTTCTTCTTCCTGAATTCATTCCTAAATTCTCTGCCTTCTCCCCCACAGTGGTGCAGGGGAACAGGGAATGGGGGCTGCAGTCATTTCATCATGTTTTCTCTGCTGCTCCTTCCTCCTCAGCAAGAGGCTCCTCACACTTCTTCCCTGCTCCAGTGTGGGGTCTCTCTCACAGTAGACAGTCCACCTCGTACTTCTCCAACGTGAGTCCTTCCCACAGGCTGCAGTTTTTCGTGAACTGCTCCAACATGGGCTCCCCACAGAGTCACAAGTCCTACCAGAAAACCTGCTCCAGCGTTCGCTCCCCTATCCATGGGTCCACCAGTCCTGACAGGAGCCTGCTCCAGCATGGACTTTCCACTGCCTTCTTTGGGCATCCCCATGTTCTGACTTGGGGTCCTCCATGGGCTGCAGGTGGATCTGTGCTCCCCCATGGACTGCCATGGGCTGCAGGGGCACAGCTGCCTCGCCATGGTCTGCACCACGGGCTGCAGGGGAATGTCTGCTCTGGCACCTGGAGCACTTCCTCCCTGAACTCCTTCTCCTTCACTGAACTTGGTGCCTGCAGAGTTGTTCCTCTCACATTTTCTCACTACTCTCTCTGGCTGCTGCTGTGCAGCTCTTTTTCACCACCTTCGCTGATGGGCTGAGCCTTAGCAGTCTTGGAGCTAGCTGGCATTGGCTCTGTCGGACATGGGAGAAGCTTCTGGCAGCTTCTCTCAGAAGCCATCCCTGTAGGTTCCCCGCTACTCAAACCTTGCCATGCAAACCCAATACACCTACAGTGGTCTCTCAGAATTTTCCCCAATAAATTTTTATGGGCTGCAATCCTGAATCTGATTTCAATAAAACTTTCTCTTTAAAATGGATGTGTGGCACAAGATAAGTGTCAACCTGCAATTTTCTGTTTCTGTTGCAAAGGCCACGTGATACTTAACCCCCATCCTTCCATCCTGCTTGTGATTATACCAACGGAACTGTAGGATTTGGGCCAAGTTACTTTATTTGTGCAAGTCACTCACCTCACAGACAACAGTAAATGCCCTCTGTGGATTTTCTGGTGTCCTTCTGTGCTGATAAAGCTATGTAAACAAGCGCAAAGCACACAGGATCTTGGCTCCCAGAGTACACAGAGGTGTGACTGTAGTTTTTCCTGTACTCAGTATCATTCTCTCTCCCCCAAGAAAATATGTGAGGCTTGTTCACTGGAGCTTCTTATGCTGCTTTGAGATGCCTTGCCAAGTTGTATGTTATCCCACTTCCTTCCTGCAGGCAATCCAAACAGTGGAGGCTTCCCCTGGAGCCCTGCCCCTCACAACTGCACCACACAACTGCTCAGCTCTCAGGCCCTCTCTTAGAGTGCCAGAAGTGTGGTAGCTGAGTGCTGGGCTCAGCATGAGCTCTGAGAACCTGCCATTTCTGTGGGCAGAACTTGAGCAGGAGAGTGCTGCAGCCAGCTGTGCTGTGAGATGCTGTGAGATGGCATGAGCCAGCGGCTGACACCTCGCCCGCTGCAGCTCAGCGCCGTCCTGCAGATGTGGCAGCTATGCGACATAAGGCCAGCTCAGTTGGCACGGTCACCATGAAAAGCCAATTTATTTAGGAAAATGAGGTGGGGCAATAGGCTTACAGCACCACTGGAAAATTACTGTGTGTCAAAGAGAGGCCTAGCAGTGAGGATCTGAGTTTCTGCAGACTAATTAGGGCAAGACCTAAGTGTTACGGGTTTAATCTAGAGCTTTGTGTCTGGGCAATATCCTGTAACCAAGTACCCAAAACTGGGACTTCCCCTCTGACTCTGTGTTTTGCATCCTTTTGTAATTTTTTTGTTTTTTTTTTTTAAACTGACAGTATGATCTATTCAGGAGATGAGGATTCTAGGATTCTGGTCCTGGCTTTGCCATTGAATCGCTGTGTTCCTTGTGAACATTGACGCTTCTCTCTTCAACTTCTCTGTCCATCTTCTCTGCAGAGATGTAATTAATGTCTGCTCCAAAGAGGTGGTCCCTTATTATGGGTTTGGGGGTTTTTCGATAGCAATTGCAGCCTTCTGGTGCACCGTCACATATAGCAAGGTTAACTGATACTTTCCCCATGCCTCTGGAATGTTCTCTTTTAGTAGCTGTTTGACACATATGATTGCCTTGCTTCAGCATGGTCTTACTTCTGTTTCTTTTTTAATTTATGGCTACTTCTGTCACCTATTTCCCTCACTCTTTGATACAAAAGCAGATTTTTTAAAACCAGAGATATAGATAGGGGTTTTTTAAAGAACTCAGCACTTCTGTCTATAGCTGACATCTATCTCTGTTTCCCCGTTTCCACTGAAGTCTTATTCAGTGTATCTAGAATATATGAATGCACATAGTTCAATCTCCTACAGTTTGACTTCCATGTTTTATATCGACTCATCCATTTTTCCTTGTGCATTACTGATGTCAGTCTGCAATCTGTCTAGTTCTCTTCCTTTGCACTGTGTCTTTTTCTTATCCATGTACTTCCTTGCCCATCTGTACTATTATTTTAATTGTCTTTGAGTGCACATTAATAGTGCTTCTGAACAGATGCCAGTGCCCCTTTTTCTGTCCCATTCCTTCCTTTACTCTGTTTCATGTCCAGTTTCTCTCAGAATTTAATCAGTTGAAAATCATTACTGTTATTTCTTTTCCTTTAGAGCTGACTTAGTCATAATAACAAAGCTTACAGGGACAGATCCAAGTCTTGTTCAAAGATCTTATCCAAAGCTTATTACCATGGTCACTATTTTTTTGATAATCTTCCAACTATACTTCCCTCCTTTTACAGACTCTGGCAGATCCAGCAAAATCTCAGAAGAGGAATGGTTTCCTCTGAGACCCACATGAAGTCCAAACCACACATTAAGCTGGAAACCCAAAATGTGTTCAATTGATATCTAATCTGACACTTTCTTGTCCTTTTCTGAAGTATCGCTTTTCCTTGTATGGTTTTTGATAAGGCAGCCCATTAAAAGTGCTAACTTGTGACTCAATTCTACCCTTTAGCTGGGAGAGAACCATTTGTATGTTTGTAAGCTGAGATGGTTATAGTCTGTTTAGTCTTATTTTCCAAGGATACTGGACTACCAGCCCTCACTGTTGAACTCCTTTTATTAGCATATTTATTCTCTCTAGCCATACCTTATTGTCCCTGCTTAGGACAAAAAGGATCTTGATAAATTTTTAAGATGTCAACACTTTGAGGCTTCCTGAAATGGTCTTGTTTTTTGCTCTGGGAATAGTTAGGAATAAGTGTGGTAAAATGTCCGTGACTCAGTCTGGTTTGCAGGCAAACGGATGCAGGTTCCTAACTAACCTTCGGGACACAGCTGTGTGCATCCCCTGCTGTGACTGCTGCATCTCTGTAACATTTTGTCTTCCTGTTGGCAATTATCCATCAGGTTTCTCTGGTACAGTGTCTAGTAGGTGCCTTTCTAGTGGTGCTTTTGGGGAATATGACATTTAGCTTTAGTGACCAGGCATTAATTGCAAGATGGTAACTAACTGGAAGTACCCATTTTCAAGCAAGTTTTGTTCACTGCTATTTTGGGCTTCATATCAGTAAATTGTGGTGTCTGTCACATAAGTAATTTTTATCTCTTATTCCAGGGTCTTATCTAAAAAAAATCTCAGGTTTCCCTTACATATGAGCTCAATGGACAAAGCTTGTGTCATCCTATACTGACATAATGACTTAATTCTATATTTTCTGTGAAATTAAACACTATTTTTTTCTGCTTTCCAGATTTCAGGTTTTCCATTAACCAGCTATATCACAGGAAATAGGAGATTTTCTTCTCCTGCTCTCAATGCTGATAACAGAAAACAACAAAACAATGGATTCAGGATAACAGTTGAAACATATTAAAGACATCCTTGCCTGCATAAACTCACTTCAAAATATGTCCCTTATTGTAAAGGTAAAAATATAAATTCCTTATCTGCCAACAGTTTTTAAATTGATAGATCAGTCTAATGTAAAATGCAAATTTGATAGATACTTAAAAAGTATATGTAATTTTCTCAAGGGTAGAGCTACATGGGGCTTTAATACCAGGCCTTCTAAATAGGTACAGTACATTATTGGAGAAATGAACACAGCTTTCTTTTAAATTGATATTAAATTAAGATGCTGGACTTTGAGACGTCAATTTAACACGACGATAGGTCACAGAAGGACCTATTCATCCAGAGATTTCCTAGCCTTTCCAAGACATGGGAATTATTCCTCTTTCCTTACAGACAGGGAAGCTCAGGTGGAGAAGTGAAATGGTTTGCCACAGTCCCAAAGTGGAATAGGGAAGGAGAAAAGCTGATCTCTGTTATCTTCGGCTCAATAGACCTGGCCACCACCTCCTCCTCCAAAATCAACATGAAACATTTCCATCGAGTGTCACGGTTCTGAAACCTTGGATGATCCCTAAAGGCCCTTGCACTGGGGGGTGTGGGTGTGTGTGTGCGTGTGTGTGTGTGTGTGCATGGGGCAGGGGGCACTTGTAGTCTCCATAGGCTACATACATGGCTCATTCCTCCCCATATGCTCTGGTGATGCTTTCCTATGCTGTGCTCCTCCTGGAGTTTCGTAGCCACAAATCCTCACCTTCATACCAGTCACTCTGGGAATTCCTTTGTATTTTCTGCTCCAGAGTACCAGAGAAGAAAAGTGCCTCATTTGTTCCCTCAAGGTAGGTGTTCCTCACAACTCCCTCATTTTTTTTCTCCCCACACAGGCATTTTGGGAAACTACCCTTGTCCTCACCAGTTCCAGAGTCTCTCATTTTCTGCACCAAGACAAGGGCTTTGAAAGTTCATGTGTTCCTCCCACACCATTTCTTTCTGTCCAGAGGGTGAATCATTCAGAGCATCTGTGGCAAGAAAGACAAAGCTGTGGTGGAGGTATTGTTATGCTGGGAGATGCTACTGTGCCAGGTCATTGATGAAAAGATAATTACAGGTCAGACTGATGGTTGCTTGATGCCCAGACCAGATGCCAGGGCTTCACGTGTCCTGCATTACCCCCTTCTCTTTTGTTCGAGGATCAGAAGGACACTGCCTAAAAACTTTTCCTAAAATTTCAGAATTGGTTGGCTGTGATATTCAAAAGCCATCTGCATTGCATCTGAACAAAGTGATGCCATTATGCTGATTGCAGGGACTTGAAAACTTCAGCTATTCATTTCCAAACGAAGAGCACAACTGGCTCACACTGGTGAAATTCCACACAAAGTCCCGACATTCCTCTAGTCCTCTTGGGCGCTGCTGGGCTCCAGCTGCAGTCAATGATTGATACAAAGTGTGGGGCTGGAAGCAGAGTACATATGAACGCGGGCCCTTGTGAAATTCAGTTTTGAACCTTCTGTGTGAGGGCTATAAAGGCACTCTGAGCATCCAGGACACCTTACCCAGTTAACCAAAGTCTGGGTTCATGTTTCTCTGCAAAGCTGAGGCAGCTTCCCTATCAGATTTGTTCTATTTCACCTCCTTTGTGCTGAAATAAAATGAATTTCTGAAGTACTAGCTCTTATGTTCACTACACCTTTGCCACCCCAAAAGAATGCTGTGATAGATCCCATAGACATACTCCTGAGGAAAAAAAAAAAAAAGAAAAGAAAAAGCATATCTAAACCATATACCCACTGAATTATTGAAGCAGTGAGAATAACTTTGACTGCCACAAATGCAATTTTGCATCATGGTAAAACATATACATTATTTTCACATATAGGTTGTGTTGTCTGTACTGTGCTGGAGGACTCATAACTCCTGTTTCAAACTGGTTTTGCATTGGTGATTTGGGAAGAATGATTACCCAGTATCATTCTGCAAAGAAAATCAATATGTTGAAACAAGAACATTTCAGTGATTTTGCTAAGTCTTTTTTCCTTGCACATAATTCATTTTGTGTTACACTGGTTTGTTCTAAACATGTTTTCCTAGTGAAGGACATCACTGTCAGCAAATTCTTTGTTCCTGTATGCTAATAAACACATATCTTCACATATTCACAATCATTTCACATGTGTGTTTTGCTCTTTTTGAGGAAGACTGGCAGAGAACTAGACATTGCTGCTGATATTCTTACTTTACCTTCCTTTTTCACATTTTCTGAATGGGTTCAAGCTTTTATTGGCTACAAATACTGTGTAAAGAAAAAGTTCATCCCACCCAAATCATAATTATTTGGTTGCTAAGAGTATTTTTAGCAGCACGATTTGGTAATTGTTTCCAAATACAATAGTTTAGAAAGAGTCACACTGTGGCCCAGCAGTGAAATGAGTACTGGGAAACAGTGAAATGAGTACAGGGAGGGAATGAGGCAACTCACAGCATTATATGCAAGGGGATGGAGCTGCACAGATCTCCCACATCCCTCGCTGTTTCAGGTGGCTGGAAGAACGTGAAATGGTGGAGCTGTGGTCTCTCCCACTGTGCCCACACAACAGGGCAGGCAGCTGCTCAGGTAAGTCAGAAGGTGAGTGCTGTAGTCGCCACAGATCCAGCATCTGTCATTTACTGAAGCAGAGCCATGAATAAACACACTGACCCTCACTCATGGTAGATTACTACCTCATAGCCTAGTCTGTGTACAGATTTGCTGCTCACACAGACAAATGGTATTGCTCTTTTTATTTAGCGTATTTCCTTCTGGAGATACCTTACAGTGGAAGAAGATAGGTGGGAAGAAAGACTTGACAGTAATCTCCAAAGAGATGACACAGTAATCTCCTAAAAAACTTACAAAAATCAAATAATGTTTTAACCCAGTTGTTGTATCATGCTACAACCTAGCTGATTTCAATTTCCCTAGTATTTTTGAGGAACATGATTTCTTATAGTTTGGGTTTCTAAAGGTTAAAAGCAGAAATAGTCTCCTCATCTGTAGCGGACCAGCTGAATACAGGCACTTCCTAGAGAGCTGATGCAACCCATCTCACCTGTTCTTGCTGCTCTGCTGGAGGGAATTCTAACCCAGCAACTCTGTGCAAACACATGAAATTCAGAAAGTGCAGCTGGATGGAACCAGGAAGCGAAATAGTGCAGCTGAGTCTCATTCCCAGATCAATTGGAATGCAAAAGGAAAACAAACCTTTCCAAAGGAGAAAAATAACTGAAAAGATCTGTTTTACCTAGATTTAAGAATGTGGTTGACAAGCAAATCTTACAAAAGAGCATATTAGCACAGAGTAAGCAAATTTTATCTTGATGCTGTTTCTTTAAACTAGCCTGAACTTTGTTGGGAAAAGGTCTCAAACCATTGAGCAATTTCTGGTTTGGGCAATCTTGTTGCTATGCTTCATCGGATAGGCACAGCAGTAATTCAGAAAATGAAACCATGCTGCATCTGTCATATCATCTAAAATTTACTTCAGTTTTGCAGGTATTTGAAGATTGTAAAATGAACCATGTTATCCTGCAATATACTGCTGACATTGGAATCTGGTCTGAACCTGATGGATTTCTATAGCTTTCCAAAGTCAGAGTCTTTTCCCCCCGCCCCACCCTGCAATATATTCCAGTCAATGACACTATTGAAATTCTGACAGTGATTTATATACAGTAACTGACTGCCTTCAGATGAGGTGCTAAACAATTTCTCTGCATCAGGCTGCATTTTTCTCATGAAATGTAGCGCTCTATTGGCAGTCATTTCTCCTCCCAAACCAGAACTTTTATAAGCACTATTTTTTTATAAGCACTTTTAATTTATAAGCACTATTGACAGTTTTGCATGGAAGGCATGGAAAAAATTTATGATAAACAATCTCAGAGAAACATCCTTAGATAGGACTGCCCATGAGTAATATTACTTACAAAAATAGTGTCCATGGCTTGGAAAAGGCTGTAAATATAGTTACCATCCTGGAAAGACAGTTATGCACAGACTTCTCTTCATACGTGCTCTCAGTCCAGTTGAAAACACTGGGACTAGTCACATGACTAAAGATAAACATGTGTCTTAAGTGCTTGCAAGACTGACATTTTCCCTGCTGAACAGAGAGACTCTATAATGAGCACCTCTCAGCTTTGCAACAGAACTTTAAGAATTTTGAAGAATTTCAGGACTGCAGGCTACTTCCATGTTAATGATCTAAAGATATATGCATATACTTTCTTATTTTCACTCTGTATCAGTACCCCTTGCTAATGGCTAGCATGGGTATCCGTCATGCTGAGGGGTCAGAGCCAGCCTCCCAGATCCAGACATTACTGTATTTGGGTATGTGGGGATTATCTCTCATGGAGGATTGTCTCTATTAAAGACCATAATATTTCTGCTTTCATGAAAAACAGTCTCATATGGGGGACCTTATCGCTCTCTACAAAATCTGAAAAGAGGTTGTAGTGAGCTGGGGGTTGATCTCTTCCCCCAGTGAACAAGCAGCAGGACAAGAGGAAATGGCCTCAGGTAGCACCAGGGGAGGTTTAGATTGGATATTAGGGAAAATTACTTTTCTGAAAGGGTGGTCAGGCATTGGAACAGGCTGCCCAGGGAAGTGGTAGAGTCACCATCCCTGGAAGTGGTCAAAAGGCATGTGGATGTGGCACCTGGGAACATGGTTTAGTGGTGAACACAGCAATGCTGTGTTAATGGTTGGACTTGATGATCTTAGAGGTCTTTTCCAATCTTTGTTATTCTATGATTCTTTTTCCAGGCAGTTACATCCATAACTAGGTCAAACATGAACTTTGCATCCAAAAATCTTTTGCAGCTTGTGTTCCAGATGTGAAGTGCCTGTCTGCCCTTCTCTGGTACCTCATAGCCCCCTTGTCTCCTTACCATGGTGAAACAGTACGAAAAACAAGTAATCCCCCTTAAAAACACCCAAGCAAACCAGAAACCAAAAGGAAACTCCACGTAGGCATTGGTAGTGCTGCCATTTTTTGTGCATGGTTAGTCCAGCATGGAAGGAATAACGGTAGGAATAAACAAAAATGTTAATTGAGTTTGGAGTGTGGGGTGAGTGGACAGGCACCTCCAAGCCACCTTCCTTGCCCAGAGAGCTGTGGATGCCTTATACCTGAGATATCCAAGGCCAGGTTGGATGGGGCTTGGAGGAACCTGGTCTAGTGGAAGGTGTCCCTGCCCACGGCAGGGGTGTTGGAACTGGATGATCTTTAAGGTGCCTTCGAACCCAAACCATCCTGTGGTTCTATGATTCTACCTCAGCCCTTTTCATCTCAACAAGTGGAGGCAGTGCCATTCCCTCACCACCTCAGCCACCCCATTCTCCCGCCTGAACCCAGCCGGGAGCTGCTGTGAGTGGAGTGGGTTTTGTGAGGGGGAAAAAGTGTCACTTTGTACTGCTTGTAAACCCACAGAAGGGCGCCCCGAAAGGACCAGCGGGCTGAGGGCAGGCGGCCCCCGCCGCCCCGGTCCCCCTAGGGTGCGACAGCCCTTCCCGCCCTGGAAGCCCCTCCCCCCGCTGGAATGCGCCGGGAGGGGAGTGGAATGACGCGGGCGCCGCGGAGTCACGTGGCGCGAATGGAATGCCAACAATGTAGCGAATGTCCCGACTGCGCCCCGCACTCGGCGCCCGGGACGGCCAAGGGGGAGGATGGAGAACGGCCCGCGCCGCCGCGGCCGCCGCCGCCGCTGAGCCGCGCCGTGCCCACCCCAGAGGGGCAGCGGCGGCGCCGGGCGCCCCGGGGAGGTGAGCGAAGGGGCGCGGGGGGCGCGAGTTCCCCCTCAGCCCCGGGTGTGAGCGCCCCCCATCCCCCAAAACTGTGTGCGCGGAGGGGAAAGTCCCGTGGAGGAGCGGGGGGAGCGGAGGTGGGTCGGTCCTCGAAGCGGGAGTGAGCGACCCGTGTGTGCGTCCGCTCCTGGGGGCAGCCTGGGCGTCCTGCCCGCACCCTCCGACATTTTCCTGACACCCGTGTGACAGCCCAGCCCGGCCCTGGCGGAGGGGGGTGAGGGTCCGCCTGTCCGAGGCCTCTGCCCCAGCAGGCCGGAGCTGCTCATAAATGGCCGGAGTTTGTTTTGGGAGCTTTCCGCCCGCGCAAGGAGTGGGTTTGGGGCTGGCGGAGAAGGGGCTGGTGCTCCCGGCGGCCCGCGGGCGTGGGGGGCGCCCCGCCTGAGCAGAGCCCGCCGGGCGGGTGTCGCGGGGGGCGAGGGCCGGGGGGAGCCGGGCGGGGGCATCCAGAGCCCGCGGGGTCCCGTCTGGCCGCGGTGGGGGCCCCGCTGTTCCCAGTCAGCTGAAGGTCACTGCCAAAATCCAGCACTTCGCCACCCTCGCCGCTGCCTCGTGAGCGGTGTGCGTGTTGAAATACCCCTTTTCCCCGGGAAAGGCACTCGCGCAAATGACGCAAAAAAGGCTCATTTGTAGTGTCCGGGTTCTGCGATCAGTCCCTGCCGGGCTGCTGTGCGTGGGGAAGGTGAGCTCTTTCCCACAGCCCTGCGTTGGGCCAGTGCTTGTGGTTGGCGGTGGGACACGGGCACAGGGTTACTTCTGGACAGTCATGTTAGCAGGAGGAAGGAGAGGAGGAATCGTTTGGGGGAGAATCCTCTTTTCAGTTGTTTTCACTTTTACCGTGTGCCCGTTTACAAAGAGGAGCACGGTTTGTATGATAATGAAATCTCTGAAACGCTTCCCCCCATCATAGACCTCCAATACAAAGTGGACGGTCCCTGCTTCCATGAATTTCTGATCAAAAAAACCCCCAAAGCAATACCCGTAAATTGAGAGAGGGAAGCCTGTTGTAGCAGTTTCTTAAAACTCTTTCCTTCTGCAGTGAGTGCTAGTTCAGCTGACGCCGGTACCCGCACAGGGAAACAGCTCGCTGGCTCAGGCGAGCTTTGGTTTGTTGTCTGCGTCCCAGCTCCACAGAGCCACTAGCACACGCAGCCTGTTGGTGAATTAAGAAACAGGAGAGTGAATAGATAGTGCTGCTGGAACAACAGGCATCAGCATATAATTTCAGTGTGGTTGGTTGTTTGCTGCCAGAGCAGCTATAGGTATTTCTCAAATGAAGCAAAATAATCAATTGCTTAGAAATTGTTTAACTTGATGCAACTGAAGTAATGCTATACTTATTTGAAGTGTCGTATCTTCGGGGTAATGGACAAGCTTCTAATTAGTACAGAACATATAACATTTTGGAAAAGACTTGAACACTGTTTAGTCAGAATGGCTTACAACTCAAAAATAATTCTGAAAAATAATTTCTCCTGATGGTAGGAAGGCTATTGATACATTCATGCTGTAGGCAAGGTGCAGATTAGATGGATTTGGAGTTATCCGAATCCAGACATACAGTCAGAAATGCTTAGACAGAATGAGACACTCCACATATCTTTTAAAACATACAATCATCTTATTTTTTTGCTAAAAATGCAAATCACAGGAAGATTTTAAAAAGCAGGCAGCTTGTCTTTCTTTGTAAATCATCTGTAATATTTAGTGTTCCAGTTTCTTGGCTTATCTTACTTATCTAGTTTTAAAAAAAAAAAAGCCATGCAAAATATGAAACAGGTTTGCACTTAGCTCCACTACTTACTGTTGTTGTTGCTCTCATTCATACTGTCTGAACGACCAATGTTTCTTTCTGGTTTAGCAGTATTGTAGATGTAAGCCTAGGAAGTTGCCAGCTGGCTTGACCCAGCATTATTAGACTTGGCCTTAGGCTAAAGGTCGCAGAAGTTCTTTATGTGAAGTATGTGTGTAAGTGGGAATGCAGTCTTTTGCTGCGAAAAGGTGGGGGTCTTGCAAGCTCTCCCAGTGTGTCCGAGGCCTGAGGATTGGCACAGGGACTGAAAAGGAAGAACAACCTAGATGCCTAAACGCAGCCATATGGTGCCTGCTGCTGTCAGGAAAAGAAAGACAATTATAGACTAATTAATTGCTCCGTATCTTCTAGCTAGTTATGATGTAATCTGTAGAAGGCTGCAGAGAAACATGCAGTGTGTTACCATCGGCAGTATTTGCGATTTGAAAACAACTGAGCAGAATTCTTACTTTACCAGCGCAGTGGCTGGAGCACCATTCAAAGTCACTTTACGAGTGCTAGTGGCAGCAGCAGAAGCAAACTTGCATAGGCAGCATTGCTAGATGACATTTCTGATTAAGTTGTCTTTAATCCTGTTCCAAATGCACCATTATTTAATGTTTCTGATGATGTAATGTTTTGTGATGTACGAAAACTTAGTTAAGGTAGAATTCTTGCTGTAACTTTGTGCTTCACAGGGATCACAAGCTGCACAGTAGCTCAGCTGCATAGTTGTTCTCTGCTGCATGTCAGAAGAGGTGCATAAAGCTGTCTCAAAGTCTTTTTTTTCTGTGTTGGGATGCTGTCTGCTCTGGTTCTTTGTCTTCTGCTGTTACTGTGCAGCTCCGTTTACCCCTCTTTTCCCTTTCTTCCCTATAAGGCACAGCTAATGAAATATCATATACCCCCTCCCCTCCTTTTTTTTTCCCCCTTCGTCCTTCCAGCTCTGGAGAGAATTGTTACCTTCAGGCTTTGCCAAGATATTCATGTGGAAAGGCAAAATATCTTGTCTTTCTGTTATTTGCTTTGTTATTGAAATACTAGAAGTTGCTATGGTTAGAGTCATCAATATTTCCATTATAAATCTTCTTCATAAACTTCTGAATCTAGGCTCAGCTAGTGTAAAACAAACAAAATATTAAGTGAGGAAAAAAACATTTCAGAAGCATACTCTTCCCTAATTATGAAATAGCATAGGCTTCTCCGGGATTTGGTTATGCAATTGGGTGGGAAACTTGCCACAGTTAGGGTACTGTAAAATTCTTAAATGTTGTAGTTTTTGAAGGTTTTATTTTAATTTATTTTGAAAATTAAACTTAAAAGAAAAATGAATTATTTATTGATTATGTTGAGAAGGCCTTTTGGAATCCTGTTATTGAAAACAGATAAAGTGAAAATCATTAAAGGGTATCCAGCTGTGACAGATTAAGAGGTTAAACTGATTCACTTTCACTTGATTAATTGTCATGCTGTCCCTTCAGAGGCATTCACACTATCAACTTAATTCCATGTACTTTTTGTTTTCTTTTGTTTCAGACACTGTCGGTCTGCAAAATGATGATTCCACGGATTTTCATTTTCTGTAGGAAACGTGAAGATTTTGAGCTGAAGTAAGACATTGGCAGAAATCTCTTGAGAATTTTGCCTTTTTCTCTTCAAAGGATTATGTTTACAAAAAATTGAAAATATCAAGTGACGCTTTTTTGAAATAATTTTAAAAAAACAAAGCATAAAGCTGTATTTATGCTCAGAGAAAACTGGATTAACAATGAGGCCAAAGACTTTTCCTGCTACGACATATTCTGGAAACAGCAGACAAAGGTTACAAGAGATTCGAGAAGGTTTAAAGCAGCCATCCAAATCTTCAGGTCAGGGACTGCCTATTGGACCAGGCAGTGAAACTTCTCTGGACCCTAAGATTTTAATAGGGAAGGATGCTGCAAGGCAACAGCAGATGAGACAAACGCCCAAGTTTGGACCATATCAGAAAGCTCTGCGGGAAATTAGATATTCTTTGCTGCCCTTTGCTAATGAGTCGAGCACCACAGCAGCTGTTGAAGTGAACAGGCAGATGCTCCAGGAGCTGGTGAATGCAGGTTGTGATCAGGTACGTACCAGCTTGGAGGGGAGGGGGTTGTCACTGCTGTCAAAACAAGTTTGCACTCAGGACTGAAGAAAGAATTTTGATGGTGGCTGTCAAAATAATAGAATCATAGACATGCACCAATTCCTCTGGCAGTCATGTTGCTGTATGACTAGCAGAGTAGATGGACTTCCTTTTGAGAGAAGTGCCTAGTTTGGGATTAATTCCTGTTAAAGACAGTCATGGTGACCTCTAGGATTCTTTTATGATTTCTTCAGTTGATATATAAGACAGGGTAACTTGCCTTATTTTTTTTATTTCTTCTTTTTTGTTCTTAATTTTTCTCTGCAACAGCTGTGAGTAATAGGGTGGAATTTTGTCTAGCAGATCTAAGCCCTGTTCATTGTCAGAAGCAACTGTAAGAAATGACAGAGACAGTATATGGTATTTGAAGAAGCTCCCTTTCTGTTGGCCAGAAGCAGGTGGAATTGGCTGGATGTTCAGCAAACAGCAGTGGTTCAGTACACACCTGTTCTTCCTCACCTCTCTCCTTCTATTAAGAGGTGGTAGCCCTGCTCAGGGTGTAAAGGTGATTTTTTTTTTTTTTTGGTAATTCTGGGATTGATACTGGAATGTTTTCTTAATTCAAAGACCATTCACTTGGTGCAGAACACAGTCTTTTTGTGTTGATCTATCTTCATCTTGCTTGTGCATCCAGTATTGGTATCGACTTTCACCTCTGTCCAACAACAGTTCAAAATTTTGCTTTTTAGAGACAAAGTGCTGGTTTGAGTTCAGATTCTGATTGTTGTAGGAACAACTTTTTTTCCATGTCATTAAATGGCAGTTGTTGACAAGCTGAAACATTTCCATTTATAATCCTTGATTTAAATTGGAGAGATTTAAAACCAGAGTGCTTTCAGTGGCATTTCCTGGATTTCAGAACTTAGCCTCCATGTAGTCATGGCAGAGTGTGAGTCTCTTGACTCTCCTACATTGTGTTCTCAGTCTGTATAACAAAACTAACATCAAGCATTATCGTAAACAGGGTGCATTTCCCTGGAGCTACATAAATACTAATTAGTGCTGTTTCTATTCCAAGGCGTTTATGCTATGTGAGGTAATCAGAGCTAGAGCAGGTTGCAGATCCAATGAGAAGGGCTGCAGTATAAGTAAACACTTCCTAGTCCAGTGAACCAAGATGCTGTACTGAATTATTTAAGTGGAGGAACCAAGGATTTTCTCTGATCTTAAGTACACCATGAAAACAGTGTGTTTTAGAACTCTACCCTCTAGAGTTCCCTAGCTGTTTAGGATGAGAACATTCCCTGTGCGTATGAGCCAAGGTTAAATGAGCACAGCTGGATTCTGGATTGGAAGTGCACGTTTGGTAGGTTACACGGACAAATTGTTCACACATAGAACAGGCTCGTTGAACTGAAATCTTGGAAAGTACTTTGAGCACACTACAGCCCAGTAGTGTTAAGCCAATGTATAAAACAGAAATATCTGACCACCTGTTAAATCTCTTGGTATTTAAGGAGGTGTAATGGACTATAAAGTTTTTTATATATTTAGCTATTTTGACTTCAGTGTTCATACAATGATATTGTTTCTTATAGAGCACTGAGCCCAGTTCTGACTCTGCTGTGGAGATTTTTGATACTTCCTTAAATTTATCTGCACATTTTTGGTTGTTTTCTTTTTTTCCCCTACTCATTGGCCGTGATCCTTCCATCCTCATACTTAGCGTTTCTCCCAAGGTTGACTTGTTGCCTCGAGATGGCATTATTGGGCCTATCCCTTAGCCATGTTTGGCGTTCAGCTCTAGGCATAAGCAGATCACATTTGGCTGGAGTCCAGATAGAGATTTCGAGACCGGAATCCTGTGGCTAAAAATGCTGGGTTTTCTAATGTGAGTCCAGGCCATAGGAAGGTTGGCTGTCCTGAAGGGCTGTGAATGAATGGATTCTCTTGAGATGGTTTGAACGGTATCTGGCCCTAGGGATGGCATGGTGTAGGGCGATAGACTTGATTACTCTCTCTAGTTTTTTCCCTTCCTGAGCTGTTTTGAATCAGATGCCGAACTGTTTCAGATCATGATGTCTAGTAAATTATTAATCCCAAGCTACCCTGTCCCTGGTTGTGAATCAAAGCCTTTAAATGCCTATCACATGGACATTTTCTGTAGCCCTGTAGCTAACAGATCTCTGATTTGATGGAGAACTGAAGGCAGCTTCACTTTCTTTGGGGATGATTTTATATAACTCTGAACCCAATGCTAGTGTGAGGTTGGTAAATGGGCATTGAAGCCCACCTCCCATCTTTGCCCTCAAATCCCAGGAGCAGAGGTTTTGAGGTTAAGGATTTCAGTTCATGAATAGCTAATGGTCTACTCGAGACTTCCTCTACTGCAAGTCTGCAGAGTACAAGATCTTACACCTCCCCATCCTGCTTCATGGTACACAAGTCAGCTGTTCAACAGCTGCAACCCTCCTGAAGTTGGCAATTGTCATAAGAAGCTCTAATTGTGAGTGTTCTAGGAAGCTGTGAAGAATGAATAGATAGCTATAACATTCGATTTGATCTTATGGGAACTCCATTTTCAAGTTGAATTTGGGCTGATGGTTTTTGATGTTCTAGATGGAACACTGAAAAGTAATCCTAACCTTGTGGGTAATCTGTTGTGGTAGACACCATGCAAGGATCAGGATTTTTCTTCAGTCTGTCTATTAGGCCACAATAAGGATTTTTGGAAGAGCGAAGGGAAGCAGTGGCAATTGAGAAGGAAGACAAATTTTAGAGGCTGGGGAAAGGATACTTCTACTTATTACTCTTACTAGCTCCACTCATATGGTATAGTTAGTTTTTAACAACAACCATTTTACATCTTACAAGAGATGTTGCTTATTAGGGTTTGTAGCAACCTGTTCTGCCTAAATGACTCTTAAGTTTTAAGATGAAGTTGAAATTGGTTTAATTAAATAAAAAGGAAACATAACATTTTAATACTTTACTGTTGCTCTGTGAAAGACTCACACAGCCAGGAAATCAGTTATAAACCGCTTGGTAAACTTAACAAGTATATGAAATGCAGTGTAATTCATGAATTAAATACCAAATTCTTGTGTCTTTCAGTTACAGTCGTTGTAGGTGTTACATGTGAAAACAGATTTTTTTTTTTACTTGTTTAGAAAGTTGCCAGTGTCCTTTTAAATGACCCATATTCTTTCAGAAAGATTTATTTTTCAGCCACTGTGCAGTTTATGATTTTATAGTGAGATCTGGTCCCCTGAACTTAATGGGGACTTTGCAATTGACCTGAAAGAAGCCAGAATTACTCACTTTTTTTAAAAAAAGAGATAAAGAACAAAATTACATGCATAATTAGTCATCGTTTTTCTGAAACAAATGGAGTAACTTGGCTGTTGTTTACTTAAGTCATCTTCTCAACAGTAATTGTTTAGTGAGTTTGAATCAAAAATAATTAGTGCAGCCTAAATAGTTTTGAAACTCGTAGAACATGACTGCTAAAGACCAGATCTTTTTTGTTGCAAAAGCTTGAAGCCAAAAGCACTCCTAATATACCATTCTTTAGTAAATAAAACTCGGTCTTGGAAGTGTAACTTGCAGTCACTGTAGAGGGACAAGAGCACGGAGCATCTATCCTGTGGGATGGTAAACCACTGGAATCACCTGGGGCAACTGGATGGTGTTTGGCGTTTGGGGTGTGGTGGTAAATGCAGCTGCTGTTGTGGATTGAATTTTTCTAATGAATAGATGCAATTGAGCATATGATCAGTGACATTCCAGCAACCTGAATGGGCTGTACTGTACTTACTGTACTTCCTTAGAGCATAAACAGCCACTGACATTGTAACTTAGAGTGGGCTGCAGCAGTTCTAGATGAACTGTGGAATGTTACACACTTGTCACTTTTGTGGTTTTTTTTTTTCTTTCCCTCAAGCAAACTTTCCTTTGAGCAATGGTGCCTTTTCTGGGTGAAGATTTCTAGACGTGGTTTGTTTGGGCAGCTGTTTTTAAGAAAAAAAAATCGTGTTTTAAGATTTTTTATAGGCTATGTACCTCCAGTAACATGCTATCCACTGTACAACTATGGATATGTGAGGTGAGGAAGTTCTTACACTTCTTTTTTTTCAGAGGCTTTTTAAAATATATCTGTAGTAAAACATGTACACCCCACCTGTGCTAATATCAGGACATTCTGAAGGGGAAGAGCTGTCCATTGATCACTAATCGTATTGTCTTCCTCAAGGAAGTGGAATGGTGTCTGTGGATATTGTAGTGTGTCTTAAGAATATCAAGTTAACCAAATTGTCATCTGTATTACACTGAATTAATGGGATTCAGTTTGTAGAGGTGGGGTGGGTTGAAATTCTATTCTGCTTTTGCTGTTTTATATAGGATTTTTAGGTCATGCTGGCACCTATGATCCTTGTGCCATCTAGCAGTGTGTTACTGAGCAGTATGACTTTTCATCATATTGTTGGAGTGATGAGAGGAAGTAAATACAATGCAGAGTTTTGTTTTAGTAACAAGTTTACTAAAGGTTTGGTGTAGTATAATATCTGTTGTGATGTATTTGTTAAGAGAACAAGTCTAAAAAGACAGCTTGCGTTCAAGGTGAAGGGCAACAAATTTTGTAACAGCTCTGAGCAAACGGGGGAATTAATTTCATAACATTGGCCTGTCATGTAACAAAATTTTGTGTTCTGCTTGGGTAAACTTTACCTGCATTAGGAGTTCTGCCTGCCCAGCTATTTACCAAAACCTCCGGGGTGAATGTCTTACTCATTCTCTGGGTGTTTCTGTTCAGATTGTTTTGTTAATGAAAAATGACTGAAGAATGAGCTGTTGTAAGATTGCCTGGGTTATACTGTGAGACATACATTAAAGGTGGTAAGAGTCATTACAAGCTATGTTGTAGGTCAGGAGGATATAAGTATTCTTGGGTTACAGGGAAGAAAAAAGGGATGTTCAAATGAGGGCACTTACTGCTGAATGCAGGAGAAAGGTTTTATTTTAGCAACTGAAATAGATCTGGTAATTCAGGCCAGCAGTCTCCTGTGTGTTCCATTTGCATCCCTCATTTGAAGGTAAGTTGTTCACTCTGCCTTCTTTTTACTAGGTGTTTTGAGAGCTTGTTTCATAACCTTTTCCTATACTTTTTTCTTTCTCACCTCCCTTTTTGGTTTCAACCTTTTTCTCATTTCTCAGAAGTTTCCAGTATAATCCAGCGTTCTTCCATCAGAGCATTGTAACGGAATGTGTTTTCCCACTAATATGCCTGAAGTGAGTGCCTTAAGTGATTTCAGTTCTTAGTGGCTTCAGAAAAAAAGTGAGTCATAGCTTTCCAGGGGCTGAAAGCAAGAGGCGAGGATTGCTTTTGAGCTGATACCTGCTGACACCTCTCTCTCCTAAGCCCTTTCTCTTGTCTCCAGACTACCTGTGTTGCTGTCACTTCTTGATGATACTTAGTGAATATACTTAGATTCTCTGTATCATGTCACAACTCCCACAATGTATTTGGGAAGGGGTTCTTGATATTGTTCTGTATGAGCATGGCTTGGAGTATGCTGGTCCTGCAGAAGGAAGAAAAGTATTTTCCCTCAGAGTTTTCCTAGTGGTGGAAGTATTCCTTAGCAGTATAATAAGTGATTGAATGTTCTCCTTCCCTTGACAAGATGTGGCTTTGTGGCAGATGGTCAGTAATATGGCACTGAACAAGACTACATTATGTTTTAAAGTCTGCCCATTATTCCTGTTGGACTCCTTTCTTCTTTATCTAACTGTAGAATAAATTACCTCTTGGTAGTAGGGTTATGTTTGAAATGACAGAACAGGAATCAGATGCCAGACTTCAACTGTAGATAAGTGTGAATCTTAAGTTATGTTAAACCAGCGCTTCCCTATTTCTCATATCAGATAAACATTGCAGAAGCTTGGGAGTTAATATAAAAGTCTAAAACTATGTCTTGCTGTAGCAGGGTACAGGATTAACTTGCACTGGATACTTAAATTGTATTTATTAAAATTTAATTGCCAGGAGAATGTTGGGCTGTGGATTTTTTTTTTAATAAAAAAAGGAAATGGCTTCTTCACAGTCACTAAAAATTCTACATAAGCATTTACTTCAGTCTGCGAATAAAAAAGCCCTTGTGACCAAAAGTGAAGATTGCCGTTATTATTTTAACAGGAAGTTGATATCACAATAGTAGTAGGGTGTAGCTGTTCCTTTTGCAGTTTTTTTTGTTTTTCTTAGCCTAAATCTCTGCTGTTCTTTTCAGCTTGTATCTGAGAGGAACCAATGGGATTTTATAACGAGACTTAAAATAGCATTTCTTCTATTGGGGTCTGAGTGGTTTTTGGTTGTCTGTGGGATTTTTTTTTTCTTTCTCAAAAAAATTGAATGATGTTTTTAAACTTAGAGAGATTTCAGTAGCACTGGATGCAAAACTTTTGCATGCTACAGTCTTTAGGGGCAATCCAAGATGTGCATTTAGAACTTATTTTGTTCAACCTAGGAATGCTTTCCTGGTAGTTGCTAAACTAAATAAAAAAATATATTAAAACTGCCAACTGAATATCAGCAGAATGCAAATAAAAGCCCATGGCTACTTTTCATGTGATATAGAGGTATGTGCCATATTTCTGTGGAGTGATTTTTATTATTATTAATTTTCCTAAAGCATGGGCGAATATCCATAAAGTAACTTACAAGAACATTTCTTTTTCCCCATTTTTTTCTTGCTGTGCCCCCATCTCAAGCAGACCACAACCTGTTGGTGCTCCCAAGGGCCCAGAGTTCAAATCCTGCTCAGCAGCGGCTTGTTTGGTGACTCCTGTGGAATGTCCATGTCCCATGTGTGTTGTCCATTTGTCCCCCTAAACTTCCAAAAATCAGGTTCTAGTACTTACAGTCTTTACTCCTTGGGGTACTGCCTGTTTCTGTGACTTGCAAATGCATGTGTGCAGTGCTAGCTAAAACAGATGAGGAGAGATATGAGACCTTCGTGTCTTTTTTCTTGGTGGTGGAAGCTGCTGTTTTTCTCATGTAGTGGATATGTCCATATGTCCATTAATTCCCCACCGTTGCCTTGAATCTCTCTTAAGAAACAGCTGGGTAGACTCAGGTTTTCCTTTCTTTGACTTAGGAAAGAATTCTGGCTGGATTGCAAGCTGCCTCACTATGGACACAGCTACTCTAGAGTAGATATTCTACAATCAAGTTCTGCTGGAACAAATGCAGTTTGCATTAGTAAAATCAAGAAGGGACAGATACACAATCTGTTTGCTTAAAGCTACAGTTGTTTGTGTTAATTTGGGCCTTATCTTTATATAGGTCATGTGTGTAGTATCTGAAATACATTCAACTTTGCTTATGTTCATAACCTAATTGTGAGTGTAGCTTAGATCTGACATTTTTATGTTGCTTGGGTCTGAGGCTTAGGGTAGGAAAAGCCGGTCCTTAATTCTAAGTTTTCATCATTTGCTATCTTTTTGGAAAAAAAATAAATTAAATTTAACAATGTCTCTGATTACCAAATAAGAGGCTGAAGTTGCTGTGATATTGTGGTCTGTGGAGTTGCACTAGCAGTAGCGTCTCGTATTGTCCAGTCTTGAGAGTGATCCCAATTTCCAATCTTCAGAAGATGCTTTAATAAAAGCCTAGTGAAAGTCAACCAGTCAAACTCTTGCTGTTTGCCTGCTCTACACATCTGCTGCAGGTCACCCAAAATACTGTTGCTGCTGGAATATTTTTGACTTTATATTACTTGGCAGCTTCTCTTGAGGTTGTTCTGTCAGCTTGATGGAATCTCCCAGCTATGACTGCAGCACAGCAAAACTGTTTTGATTCTAATGGTCTTGTCCTGCCACCTGGACTGTCACTAGTGGTCCACAAGAAACTTCTCGGATACAAATGGACACATAGAAATTAGGTTTCACCCAAGAGATGCATATATGCATAAATGTGTTATGATGCCTGCAGTGTCTGCATGGTACCAGCTGTTTGTGAAGAACTTAATCCATAGGATTTGGTACTGCACTGAAGATTTCTTTTTTAGTCTAAGTAAACAAGATTCTAATGATTGAGGCTGTGTTCTGCTTCCCTGCAGAGTGAAGGATGAATTTTTCCTGATGAGAAACTTGTGCTCTTCCTTTTGAGTGAATCCAAGTAATTAAAAATATTTCCCCAGGGAGGCAAAGGATGAAGAGAATGGGAGAGGATATGAAAATACTTTAAAAAAATTTATTTCTAGGTCAGTTAATTTTCAGAAGGCTGAAGCCAAAGAACGCTGTGTACCCCTAACTTTGTGAATCAGGTAATGGCTATGGCAAGGACAGTCTGTGAAAATAACTATCTTCTGTGCTGCTTTGTGTTTAATTGTTATCAGCGTATGTGTGCGTATGTGAAACTGTTACTGTGACACACACTGTCTTCTATGCACGTAGAGAAATATAAATGCAGTGTAAATGGAAAAATGAGATTTAAATGTATGTTGCTTGCATGACCAAGCATTTTGCAAATGTTTTCTATATCCTTCATTACTCCAGTGCAAGATTTGTAAATTATTCATTTAATCTGAAGCATGCAAAGATGCACTTTCTTACTCCTTACATACATTTGGATTTTATACACCATTTATGAATCCGTTGGATGGGGGTTATTTCAAAACAGAAGAAAATGTCAGCAGAGACTCAGAGATCAGTGTTGCTGATCTGCAGTGTAATTCCCTCCCTGTTTGTTTTGTTCTTCCATTCTATCAGCTCTTACATATCTTCAAGGCTATTCAAGTCTATACCTTCCTTTCTTTACCTGTTATGATATGGCATTGTGTTTTCTGCTCCAAAGGTTTGAATGACTAATATTCAACACCTCCTACAGGCCTTTCTCTATGTGCCTCTGAATACCCTGAATGAATTGATTTTTTCAATAATGGCAAACTATTAAGAAAGAAGTCTTTTATAGAATGCAGCATTATGTTTTTAGATTTGATGTGGCATCTTGAAGAATTATAGATGCAACTGTAATGGGACTTTGCCAGCACACCCCATATGTTTTCGTTTCTGCATCTTTTCTTCCCTTCAGTATCAGGACTCTGTAGTCTGTGCTTGAACTAGTCACCTGCCCCATTCATGCTTTTCTTCCAGCTTTGCCACAGTCACTGAGTTCGTTCCACTATCCTGCCAGATGTCAGCTTGATAAAGATGTATAAAATGTAATTTAAACAATGTATTTGGAACCTTGGAAATACTAATGTGTGTGGGGTATCTTTGTTTACAAAAAAACCCTATCTGGTTTTCCCAATTAAAACTGTAAAAAGTTGTGGCCATATGACAGAGATCTTTGAATCAAGACAAATTCACTCTGTGTTGGGATATTTTTTGTCCTGGCTCCAAACAAGTTCTCAGTAGTTTTCTCCAGAGATGTGCATTCCATCTTGCTGGAGTCTCTTTTTTTTCTGATTGTCCAGCACCATTTCTTGATTGTCTTTTTAAATGATCCCCTGATTGCCTGTTCGATGTGTTCTGCCTAGACTTGGTAGCAACCAGCTGGCTGTATGCTGGGGCAGGATGGAATTTTTCTTTTTCTTTCAGGTGCTCCAGCAGTTGTTATGCTAGAAACTCACTTCTATTTCCTTTCTATGATCATTTCTTGCACCTTGGCCATCTCTCCCTTTCAGAAAATGTTTTTGTTATATTCTCTAGTGCAAGCACTAGGTTCATTGAGTTCTTTCTTGAAGGTTTTTTATGAAGAACCTGTGAAATGTGTGGTCTTGCAGTCATGCAAATAGTAGAGAGAAGATGTTAGTGCAGTGTTCAACAGTGCAAATCAAAGACCTAGATCCTAGGTCTTTGGGGCAAGTGGGCAAAAGTCATCAGTCTCTGCCAGGGCACATGATGAGCCAGTTCCCCATACTACAAAAGCAGGACCTCGCTGGGAAGTGCCAGAAAATTCAAAAGCAAACCACAAGAATTTTCATTTGCGTTGGTGTGCCTCCCCCCGCCCCTCACCTCTCTGTTTACTGAGAAGCAAACCTTCAGGGCTCTTAACCGCATCAAAGTAGCCTAGAAAAAAATGTATTTTTCAGCAGTACTTTGGTGCTGTAAAACCTTTTGCAACAAATTTTTCCAGGAACTTCCCTGTGATTTGTAAGGTGGAGGTTGAGAACTTGCTGTTGCAGGCCCTGCTCCTTGCTGAGGAAGCAATGGGTGCTCAGATTTGCTGCCAGGGAGAATCTCTTGCCCCTGAGCCTGGAACATCGCTGCTCAGGAGGGAGAGTCTGAGGCACAGCTCTGGTTTGGAGGCAGACTTGCTTTATCCTAGATTCCTGGGAAGGTCAGAACGTCCTGCTGTGTGTTCAGCACCTCCAGGAACGCTATTTTGGGCAAATAGCAATGCTACATGCTTAACAGGATTCCTTAGTTTTTTGCAAAGAACCATTTTCTTCTCTTGCCTTGTCCAGCAGCATTTGTGGTCCCAAGCTCATTGCTGTGTAGCGAAGTATGAACTCAGTCATCACCCTGCCCTACACAGGCCAAAGAACAGCAGCTGTAGCATTAGCACAGCATCTACATCTCACTGGGGGAAGCCAGTTATCCTGTTTTCTGCTGTGCATAAAACTTCCTTCTCTTCCTCTCTCCCATTAATGTGAAGTAGGACTATTGTCCAGCATAAGACAAAACCCTGAGTCAGACTAGCAGGGCACCATCAGCCCTCCTTGCACACAAGCTGTTGAGGCCATGAATTTGGGGAAAACCCTGCCAGTAGACCACAGATCTAGTTAGTTTTACCATGTTCACATAGTAGTTTTGTGGTTTCCCAGTCTGGGAAGAGGCTTAATGGAACTAACAATGATGAGGGCAAATGGGAAGCGTAACAAGGATGAGGCCCCTGCTAGAAACCAGTAACTGGGTGTGTGAGGAGAGAGTATGATTTCTGAAATTTACTTGGGGGGCTCACAGAGGTGCTAGTGCTGAGCTCAGCCATTAGTAGCAAACTGGTTGTTTTAACTGGAGTATCTGCCTTGAAGGGATCATGCTGGGTGTTGGGAAAGTCCTTTTTCTTCAGCTCTGCTGAAGAAGCAGAAGCCTGAGCCCAAGCTGCTCTCTGCACACCAGGGTTCCCACCAGTGACCGCCACAGTGTGTGCCTGCTGCTTGTGGTAGCTGATGGTCACTGCAGAGGCGTCTTCCCCACCTTCCCAGCCTATTGAACTTAAAAGCTCCTGGTTACCTTGCATTCCTCCTCCCCACTATCTTTTCAGTGTTTTTTTGTGCTTTCTGTCTAAAGTCATGCTTAAGCCCTTATTCTGCCCACATGCTCTGTTCACAAGGCTTAATTGCTTTTTGTACTTCCAGGTAACACCCTCCTCTCTTCCGAATACCTGGCTTCTATGCTTGTTGCGATGGCTATTCTTGCCTTTGAGAAAATAAAGGATTTGCTTTTCGTGTAAAAATAGCTTTATTATTTCCATACGCAAGGAGAAATCGGGGCAGGCATGTTTCCAGGTCAGCCTGGAGATGGGGTTTGATAGTGAAATACTCTGTTCCAAAAATGGGCTGGAGCCAGCAACAGTTCTTGATGTGCTGAGCAAAGCTGACTGGCTTGGAGAGAAGTGGGATCCCTTTTTTGGGTGCGTGTGCATCATGCCAGTATTCTTCCACTAGAGAGGAGAATCAAGCATTGGCATAATGAGCACTTTACTCTGTTAAATACTTAGGTTAGTTTTACAGTTTTCTAATAATCATGTCCTTTCAGTAATTGTAGGCATGGGGTTTGAATAAAAGATTACAAAGGAAAGTTTCTTAGGGCACAGCCTACAGCTGGAAGTGCTTAGAGTATCTGACCAGAAGGGATGTTTGCAGGAGCAGTCTGTATTCCAAGCTTGTGCTCAGCTGGGTACTGCATAAACAGTAAAGGTGAAAATTCTGGATAATGTTGCTCTATGCTTGATTTAGATAGTCTGTCTTACTTTGGATTTTGTTCTCTGTGATAACCTTCTTGTGAATCTTATTGCCATGTATTTCTAGATTTATATAAATATGTGGGTCTTTTTCATTTTTGTATTTTGCAAGTTCATATTTTTACTTCCTTCAGTCATATTTTAGAGGTCTCTTTAAGCCTTTTAAAACTAGTCAGCTTGAATTTTCTCTTTATCTTCACAAAAGTCATTACAGAAGTAAGAAAAAAGCACAGAAGGGGAATTACAGGCAGCATTAAAAATGTTCCTTCAGAACAGAAAAGCAGATTTAACATGAATTAAAAACTCAGCTCTGTTTCAGAGTTGCAAAAGCTCTTTTACTCACCAGAGAACTGTTAAAGCTAGTAATTTTTGGCATAGTCTTGGTCAGGGAAGCGTGACAAAGTGCAGTGGAATGCACTGAGCTGCGATCCAGCTTGTAGTGGTGTATGACTTTAGTGTATGGAGCATTGCAGGAAGTGCTGCAGGGAGTGGGGAGGCATTTCATTTCATCAGCTACTGAGTAACAGTGTCCTCCTTCCTCAGACCCCACCTGCAGCAACAGGGGGTCCCTTGGCTGCTTGTGTTAGAAGACAAAATGTGAAGAGCCTGCGCAGTCTGAGTTTCTGGTAGAACCTGTCTCTGTTCCCTGAGCGCTGCTGTGCAGAATGCAGTGAGATGAGACAGCTGGGAAGAGTGGTTTGGGATTTCAGATCAACTGGGCATATATCTAGACTGGGGTCGTATCCCCAGCCCCACTGTGCTAAATTATGAAGAGTCTTGAGCTGAAATTCTGCCCTCACTGGAATCAGCAGTAAAATTCCTAGTGATTTCATCAAGCCAGTGCTTTGCTGCTTATTTTGAGCAGTAAAATAGTCCTCCTGTTCCACCAGTATGCACACATGCTAAGTCCATTTACTTAGACTTATGGTTTGGCACAGATTTTGGCCTTAAATGGAAATATGTTCATATCTATTTAATATTTGTAGCATGGATTTCAGATTACACAGAGAGTTGAACTCAGCTTTATGTGATAATTAATAACCAGTTGAGATATTCCTGTAACTTGTAGCATACCTGGTATTTTCCCTCTTTCTTTGCTAAATTACGATGTTAGTGTCCACAGAATTTTCCATTAATTTCTAACAGCATTATAAAAAACTATGATGGTACCTGTCCTGACAGAACAAGATCTTTGGTGTAGGACCTGCATGTTAGAAATTGGGAAAGCCTTGGTGTGATGTGGATAGTGTTACCAGTGTAAATCCGCTAACAGGAATTTTACTGTTCACTTCGGGTTTCACATTTGCATTGCAGTGATAATCAAATACAAAGCCACTGATACATTCACATTGAAGTGAAACTGTGTGGTGCAACATCGTTGCAAAAAAAATGAGGTCTCTACCCAGGAGACATTGCTGATTTTTCTAGCATAGGGATGCAAGAAGGTTGGAGTACAGAGAAGATAAAAGGAAATGATATTTAGTGGTTTTATTGTTTGTGTAAATATCTCTCATTCTTACTGTCTGCTTGCTTAACATTCTTCAAGAGGAGAGCTTGAGGTTGTATTGAAAACATGGGTTCAGAGCAGAAGTAAATGAGTAGTCAGCTGCTGGTCACAGCCCATACACTTCAGGTTAGAGAGAATGCAAAGTTGCTTGGCAGAGAGATCACTTAGATGGGAGCATTGTCATCAGCTCATGGCTAGGCTTTGCGAACGAAGATTTAGGAAGGCTCTATCCACATTTGTTACAAGCACGCTGGTGGCTAATGAGGCCAGTACGAGACAGACATATCCGATTGCAAAAGGCACAACAGACTCCTTAGATGGTATATTCTGCAAGGCACGATTCTTTCTGTGTTGTCTTTTCTCCTTGAGAGTGATCCTGTGTGCGTTCTCAAAGGAAGCAGCAGCGTTATAGATGGTGTGTCTCCAGACCTCCCGATTGGAGGCCAGAGTAGACCAGTTATATTGGTTATATATATAACCATCTCAGCCGAGGCTGAGATGTTGTTTCAGGGAGTCCTTGTATCTTTTCTTCAGGGCTCCTCTCTTGCAGCAGCCAGTGGCAAGTTCACCGTAAAGCAAGATCTTAGGGAGGTGGTGGTCCTTCATCCTGGAGACGTGCCCTGCCCAGCCCAGCTGTGTTCTCAGCAACATGGAAAACTCCATAAAAGAGTATGGCGTAATAAACACTTGAAGAAAAGTACCAAGATCAATGTTTACAGAACCATAGTGCTGTCTACTCTTTTATATGGTTCCGAATCATGGGTCATCTACCGCCACCACCTGCGTCTCCTAGAACGCTTCCATCAACGCTGCCTCCGCACAATCCTAAACATCCACTGGTCAGATTATGTGACCAATACATCTGTTGTAGAACAAGCAGCAGTCACAAGTATTGAGGCCATGTTGCTGAGAACACAGTTGCTGGGAGCATTGTAATACTCACTGAAAGCTCATTTGGCTTTTAGGATATAGATCCTGTTTAAAATGTAGGCTGTCAGATTATTACAGGTTAGAGTACTTCTAGTCTAGATTTTTAGTTCTTCCCTTTTGCAGAGAAAAGCTGTAAGTTGAAAACTGGCTGTTAAAATTGATATATAAGAATCATTATAGTCATTCAAGTAATGGGCTGCATATGGAACTGCTATGACTATATTACTGTTTGCTTTACATGGCAGTACTTTGGATAGTTCCAACATCTCAGCTACTGCATGTTCTGAAATGTAAATCCTGCACATTTCATTTGTGGAATAAAAAAAAAAAAAAGCTTGAATGTAGGTTTTCAGGCATAATTTTATATGTATGTATGTGAATACATATAATTCTAAGCTTCAATATCATTGGCCTCTGTGGTTAGTCTCTGAAGGTGGTAGCAGACACTGGAAAGCTTGATTAAAAATAATTAATCATAATGTCAACAGTTTTAAATGCTGATGGATGCCTTGGAGAAAAGGAATAGACAGCTACAATGCCTATTACAGGAAGTGAATATTGACCTTGGAACCACTTCTTGAAAACTGCTGTTCAGGAGTCACTGCATCTGTGATTCTGCATCTCACAGCACTATCCAAAGCAGTGTGCACACAGCTGGAGGCCTAAGTAAGATGCACACACAGTGGAAGTGAGGAAAGATCATTTCTCTGGAGCTGAAGAAACTGTTCCAAGACCATCTCTCAGTGTAGAGTGAACGTGATTATCAAAATATAGGGAACCGTCTCCATGTGTCATTGCCATGGAGGCTTAGCTGTGTTTTGGGTTTGGCACGCTTAAAGTACACAAACACAGATCTTCCCATGAACCTGCAGTGTGGTATGATGCAATGACATATTTAACAGTACTTGGCAATGTGCACACAGGTTAGAAACCAGTAGGAGTACTGTCTCCACCCAATTCTCCTAGGGGAAATTTAGGAAGTTGGAACTTGATTGCCTAACCAGGCATATATCCTTACCTTTGGCAGCTTTGTTGAACAGGTGCAGAGAAACTGTATTTTTTTACTTCATGCAGAAATTGAGGCTCAACAATGTGCAGTAGTCTCTTAGTTTCTGGAACTCTGAATTATGAATCCTGCCTCCCATGCCATGTAGCGTTTTGCTTGTTACTGGTAATGTTACCCCATTAAAGCACACATGGCCAATTTTTATTCTGCTTCTGAAATATTAAAGAAAAATTTTTCTCAGCGAGATTTTGCTGTAGGCCTCAATTTTAAGAATATGTTTTCTCAAAGAAGAAGTGATCACTCGTCTCTTACTGATTTCTTAATATTTTGCACCCTTAAGGCTCTTAGAAGAAACATTGCTGTCTTTGAATAGCATTCATGGAGCTGAGCATGTGCTGTAATAATAATGATGATAAGAATCACAGGATGAGTAAGGTTGGAAGGGACCACGGTGGGTCATCTGGTCCAACCTCCCTTACAGTAAAGAACTTCTTCCTCATGTTTGGTTGGAACTTCCTGTGTATCAATTTGTACCCCTTGCCTCTTGTCCTATTGCTCAGTAATACAGAGGAGACCCTGGCCTCATCCTCTCGACACCCACCCTTTAGATTGTATACATTGATGAGGTCCCTCTCTGCTGTCTCTTCTTAAGGCTGAACAGGCCCAACTCCCTCAGTCTTCCCTTGTAAGAGGGATGCTCCAGTCCCTCAATCACCTTTGCCACCCTCCGCTCGACCTGCTCCGGGAGCTCCATGTTTCTCCTGTACTGAGGAGCCCAGAACTAGACACAGGACTCCAGATGTGGCCTCAGCAAGACTGAGTCGAGGGGCAGGATCAAACTGCTGGCAGTGCTTTTCCTAATGCACCCCAGGATTCTGTTGGACTTCTTGGCCATGAGGGCACACTGCTGGCTCATGGACAGCTTGTTGTCCACCAGGACCCCCAAGTCATTCTCCACAGAGCTGCTTTCTAGCAGGTCAGCCCCCAGCCTGTTACTTGTGCATGGGGATATTCCTCCCCAGGTGCAGGATCCTGCATTTGCCTGTGTTGAATTTCAGATAGTTCCTCTCTGCCCATCTCTTCAACCTATCATGGTCCTTCTGAAGGGCAGCACAGCCCTCTGGGGTATCAGCCCCTTCTCCCAGCTTTATGTCATCAGTGAACTTGCTGAGGAGGCTTTTTTACCCAAACAATCCTGGGCCCAGTATTGAGCTTAATAATAATGAAGCCTGAAAAACAGTTGTTCTCCTGTCAAGTGATATGGATTGAGAGCATTGGAAAACAAGTCTTCTAAAAGTCAGAGTAAAGGCTTGAAGGAGAGAGGTGAGGAATACTGATATACTGCCAGCATTACTGGGAACTACTAAGCAAATGTGTCAACACTGACTTGTTCAAGAGAGTATATCTGTTTGAACCTTCTCAAACTTCCTCCTAAGACTTCAGCTGTGAAGGATGAGTGGAATCATGTACTTTGCTCTGCTTTCCTCCCTCTCCTTTGTTTCAGTTTAATCAAGTTCAGATTTCTTTAAAGTTCAAAATACGGTATTTTTGTAAGAAATATAGTTGTTGTGGAATAGATCCAATATATTCTAGAGTGTTAGAGAGTTTTTATTGGCTTGATACAGTGAGATTTTTTTTCTTCCTCCTGTGGTTTAAAATTACTTGTCTAACATGTTGATTTATAGCCTGTCATGTAAGACTATTTCCCCTTGGCTATATATTTTTAAATGTTCAAATGTATTTCTGCAAAATGTCCTGTTGTTGCCTTGAAATATTAGGTGATAACTGCAAAAATAAGAGGGAATAGCTTGTTAAAGTTAATATGATACCAACACACAAAATACGGCAATTAAAAACTTTCTTAAGGCAGCATAGAGGAAACAAAATAAGAAAAACCTTATGGTCTGAGATATCACAAGCATATTCCATTCACCTGGGAAGTTTGTAGGTTGGTGTGAAGGAAACAGAGGAGACTTCTGGGCTGGGGCTCCTGGAGAGCAGCTTTTGCTGTTGCTGCCAGAGTTGCTGGTCTTCCCTCTTGTTCCTCCCTAGTTCACTCTCGCAAGCTGTGCCAGCACAGTGTTTGCAGAGCTGAGCGGTGACTGACTGGGGAAGTGATCCCACTTAAAAATAACTTTTTGGGGATGAGGGGAGGGACATGAGCACAATTGAGGGGTACAGCAGGGAGGCACAGAAAGGAGCAGAGAAGTTGAGAGTGGTGGCAGCTGCCTTGGCTGTCAACCACCATTGGAGGAAATGCTGAGAGAAAGATCAGCCTTGTGCTCACGTGCTCTCCTCCTTCCAGCTGTGCTCCAGAGAGGGCCATCTGCTCACTGCTGTCTCATCTTACTCCTCCTCTCACCCAGGTCTTACTGCCCCAGTGGAGCTGCTGCTGGAGTTAACCCTAACTCACTTGGGCAAAATGCTTCAACAGCTAAATCTGTGCTAACCCAGCTGTCTCTGGTGGCAAGTGGGCGACAGGGTGGTCAGGCAAGAGGGAGGCAAATGATACCTCCAGCACGAGGAGCAGTGACAGGCAGCCAGGGACAAGACAGACATTTCTGCCAACACACTTGCAGCTGGAAGATATATATGAATACTAAGTTATGAACGCTGATGTGGTCGTTTTTCATATTGCTGTGCTGATTTCATTGATGGCTAGTGGCCGGTTTGTGAGAAGATTCTAATGTTAAGGGGATGGCATTGAGGAAAATCTTCCCAGAAGATTTATTTTCTTACAACAAACTAAAATACATCTCACAGCTTTTGCATGTAAATGGAGCAGAGTGAGAAAGATGCCTCTTTAGTACTGTGTGTCTTGACTATAAAGTGTGCCACTTGGCCAGTAGCCAACAGAAGTAACATCGAGATGAACTGAGTAAAGATACTGCTAAGGAAAAAAACAGATTAAAAAAGGACAAATTGAGAAATAATGTGGAAACCTAGAAAGAAATAGTTTTACACATTCAAAGTACACTTTTGAAAATAATTACACAATAAAAGCAAAGCTGGATGACTGTATTCCTTTCAGTTTTGTTCAATATTGTCTAATATTTGTCCCCCTACTCTTCTGTGTTGAATTGGACTTGGGTTCCTGCTTACAGCATTCTTCTAGGACATCAATTAAAGTGTGTGTTACCAACTGGCTTCAATTTATTTATTTTTATTTATTTATTTACTTATTTTTACACTTCTCTATTCTCATGGAGCACAGTAAAGGACCAATTCAGGTGAAGCACTATCATGAAGCAGAAGCAGGCTTTTCTTCATGCTTCTTGTCAGTTTTGGGGACCTCAGTGGGCACTTCTCCCTCCCCACAGTAGCTCCCAGTCTGAAGAAGATGCAGCTGCTCTCTTGGGGGAATTGTTTACCTCTCCATGGAATTTTGTGCTGGTCAGTTATGTACTAAGAATGTGAATAATTTTGCTGCGGCTGCTTTACATGTAAAAAGCTTGACCTTAAGATATTTTATGCAACTGGGTCTTTTTTTTCTTTCTCTTTTTTTTTTTTTTGCCTCTAGCACTGGTAGATTTGAGAGTTTTATCTTGCAACTGCAGAAAGCTACACTGACTTGTAGTCGTATAAAGCATTTAGTACAAAGAGATATTTTTGTAGTCTTAAAAATCATTAAATGCCAGTTAGTGGTGTTTAGCAATTCTTACTTTTGGACCTGTAGTTATACATGTTATTTGATAGAGTCAGTGAAACTAAGTGCTGCATGGAGACTTCTGGAAAATGTCTAATGAGATCCCTAGTGCTACCGTGTATGAGTATATTGCATTACAAGGTTGAGCATATTGATTTTAAAATGTTAAAAGCTGAATGCCTTTTTATATTTTTTAAAGAGATTTTTGGGAAAAAAAGGAAGATAGCATTACAATTACCACATAAAATTCAAAAATGCCAACAATTTTTTTAAAAATAGTGTTGTATGCAAAAGTTTTGCATTTTCCTACTATGAACAATAAATATGGCAAGTTGCCTTGTGCAGCACTTGCATTCTGTGTATGTGTGTATGTATCTCTACAGAAAAATATTTGGAATCTCAAGATAAAACCCAGATGTTTCTTCAATCGCACGAGATATGCTGTGTTGCACTGGGAGGCTGAGAGAGAAGTAGCCTTCATTTGTCTCACAGTGGAACTATATTTCTCAGATATATTTTTCTTTTAGACTGTGCATTACTGCTTGATATCACTTGGGGTCCCATTGTGGTACAAATCCTCAAAGGAGAGAACAGTTCAGTGGTAATGCATTCCAACCAGACATCCTGGAGCTCTTATAAATTCTATAAAAGTGCTCCCCAAAGAATAATTAGGGGAGCAAAACTCTTGTAAACTTCTAAAGGCCATATCGGGAATATGCTTGAACCTTGTTTGAAACATTATGTTAGTACTTGACTTTGAATATGGATGGGCAGCTTAATTTTACTGTCTTTACTTGATTTTTGCTTGCCTTGGAGGTTTTAAAACAACACTTGAAAGTTCTAGTGGTTTAAAACTGAAAAAAACCCACCATATAATGTTACATAAAATCTTACAAAATATAAGAAAAATGGTAATGCCTTAAGTAGGGAGCACTCAGTAAAAATTACAGAGGCACTGTTAACAGGAATACATGCAAAATTCGATTTGTAGAGTTGGATATGGAGAAATGCAATAAACAGGTCTAAAGCATTGCACATTTCAGCACCATGTGACTTTCTGAGGAACAGCTGTCTTTGGCAGCACAAAACCACTCTTCCAGTCTTTGAAACAATTCTTTTCTGTACTTTGGGGCATTATTCCTGGAAAACAAACCTCATAACTGATCTTGCTGAATCTGAATACTCAGTTTACAGGTCCCTTGTATCCAATTTAGCTAAGAAATAATTTGTAAGCTCTGTGAATATTTGTAGAAATCCTCTTTTATACATAACTCAATATGTATGTATCCTTATAGTAGAAGGAAGAGCAACAAGAAGCATTCATCTTGCTATCTGTGGCCACTGAAAAGAAATGCTTTGATATGTGAATAGCATTATTGTAAATGTAATGCCAGCCAAATGCATTTTTGGCTAATGCGTGAGCAATAAAATTAGAAAACACATCACTTGCTGCTAATGAAGAGGAATAAGCTCATCATGAAACCTTCACTGAACTGCTATTCTATCCAGCTTGATTTAGGTGCCCTCACAGAGTAAGTAACTGCTGTCTCAGAAAAAAAAAAAAAAAGAAAAAAGGAAGGGATTGTATTATCATTCTGACAGCTCAGTATGGGAAAAGCGAGTCTGGAGGAGAGCGTGGATGGCCTGCTGTTCTTGCAGCAAATATACCCTGATTACTAATAGGTGTAAAATACTAATACCATAAAATATCCCACCCGAGAGAAAGAATATGAAAGAACCCAATTCCAAGGGTAGACTTGAAGGAGATTGTATAGTGCTTTTTAAATGACAGCTGGCCTTTGCACAGCAAAGTGATGCTTTGGTGGGAATTGCCTTCTTAATATAGTTAGTAATTTAAGATGCATTGTATCAGGAGTAGGTTGGTGTTTGGGTTTATTTTTTAGGACTGGACTCCTTGAGTGTAGGGACACTCACTTGGACCTCCAGAGCGCAGAGTAGCAGGTGCCATTTCTTATTCATGGCTGGATTTCATGTAGGAGGATCCTGGTACGCAACTGGCAATGAAGCAATCCTGGAGCACCTTTCTTTAAGCAACAGTGCTGTTCTGCAGTGTGGTGCACCTGTCCCTTGAGGTTGGATTCAATTCTATGTCAACTTTAAAGATGCCTTCTGAGCAAGGCTCTTTATTATGTTCCATGTGTGTTGAGAGTTTGGCAGATTTCAGTGGAATTGATAAATTCCTGAAGGCAACTTGATACGATTTTTTTCTCCAGGAGCTTGTATTGCCTATTTGATGGGTGCTGCAGTGTTATTAATATTCTCAAATTGGCCTTTAATACTCACATTGATATTAATGTCGGCACTGTTGGCCAAATTTGCAAGTTTCATTAGGCTGGCTGAGTCACACGAGGGCAGAAGTGGAGGAATCAGTGTGGCTGAAGTCTGTCCATTCTCTTGGGTGGAAAAACTTTCTGATTGCATTGGTGACATGCACAGCACCTCTCTTGCTCTCCTAATTACTTCAATACACTTTATGAAGAAGTGATAGTAAAATGCTTCCTGTTCTTGTCTTTTCAAACTGAATTCTGTCTTTGAATCGAGTTTCTTGATTCATCATTGCTTTCTGAGTGTAAATCATACCAATCCAGAGGAAAGTTTCAAACCTAGTACTGACTGGATATTTGGATATTCTTGCTCCATGTGTGTCTTCCTCCTAGTTATAAAGGCTGTAACAGCTGGTACTGTCTGCTAATAGCTTTTGGCAAACCCTGCTACCCATTGCTGCTGCTGAAAGGGTTTTCTGCTCCCTACGTCAAGTCAACTGCTTTACTGTTAAAATAAAGAAAATAGAAGACAGGGAGATAGATGGTGTTGCATTCAAGATTCATTCAAGTTACATACAAGTTAGTCTTGTTCAAGTCAAGTTACTTGAATCGAAATCCAGAGGCTTAGTAAAAATCTCTCCACTAGCTTGAACTTCTCTGCTGCGTAGAAAGGATTTGCTTTGGAGTACCAGATGGGTGACTCTCATTCTTTGAGTAACAGCTGTAAGCCTTAGAGTTCACCCAGTGTTGGGCTTGGTATGAAAAGGGAATGAAGTGTTAGGTAACACCTCTAGTTATTAAAAATTGTGAACAGGAACCCAGAAGGGGTTTTCAGTGAACATTACAGGAAGATGATGGTGCTTCTTGGTTTGGGACAACTCATTTGCTTCTACTTGAATTTGTTTTCTAATTGCTCTCTGTTTCATTTTCTTCAGAGTTCAAAAGCTATTGTAGGATTTTATCTTACCTTTGTAATATTAAAAGTATTGATGAATAGTGCTGTGACTTGCCTTGTGGGAACAGGAAAAACTGCTAAGCAAGGCATGTGGCTGAGGCACTGTGTGACAGAATACAGGTCTCTAGAGTGGCTGCCAGAAGGAGTGAACTGGAGCTGAGGCTGAACCTGCTACAGATTGTGTGCAGAGGCCGGGAAGTTCCCTGTTCCTGTAACCAAAGCAAGGGAATTTCAGGAAAGTAAAACAGCACCTTTGGGAAGGAGCTGTGTGCACACTTGCATGTGTGTGCATGTGCATTCATTCATGCATGAAGTAAGCAAAGCTCTTCCGTGCTGCTCAGTAATGTAAACCTGCCAGTGCAGTAATTTGTAAATGCTGTTTATAACATGATTTGCCTCAGTGTAAGATTTTTGAATTAGCACTTAATTGGTTGCTCCCGCTCTAGTGCTGAGGAAAGAATAGGAGAGATTTGTCCAACTTCTTGTCTGTTGATGCACCCGCCATGGGTCATTTGTTAGACTTGAACTCTAAATAGTTTAAATAGCTCTCCAGTGAGCATACTTAAAGAGTAATGAGTAACAGTTATGGCTGTATATACAGTTGTTTGTTCTGTTTTAAATTAAAAATTCTTTGCAGAGGAGGATTGTTCCCTTGTGTCTGTGTAGGGCTCAGCACAGTGCATGCAAAAGGCTTTGGGATGCCATCTCAGTAGAAAGGATTTTGTGGAGTTAGGAGGTACTTTGAGCACTGCAGAGGTACAAATACACACTTTCTGCCCTACTTTATTTTGCCGTTAATGTAAACCTGGCCTGTAAGTTTTGGAATATAGATAGTCCTGCAGTACTACGTGTGTTCAAAATGGAATTCTATGTGCTTACTCCTTACACCTCAGTTCTAATGTGGGATCTGAACATGTGTATTTTCCATTATGGCAATTTTCTTACTCGGGGAGCTATTACTATTGCCTATTACTATTGGCCAAGTTTGATTGCTATATGAGGAGTGTGTGCTCATCGAAAAGTTGGGGGAGAGAGTGGGTGCCTTCAGAAAAGGCCTGCTAGGTAAGAAGGCCTCTGAGGTAGGCTGCAAGTCACCGCATATCTTGGGTGTATCACTCTCTCCACTAAATATCTAGGGAAACTAGTCTTCTGCCTTCAGCTTTTCAGCCACAGATGTGCTTTTTCCAAGGCCAGTGTGACCAGGGAGAACAGGCTCTGTGTCACTGTTCCTCAGGTCTGTCTATTAAGTTGTCTCCATGATGAAGCTCTCCACACCCTGCTCCCTTTTCCTCTCATACCTGTGTTCTGGTTGGGACAGAGCAGCTCAGCTCTGTTCTTCCTTCACAGCCTATTTGGAAGAAAAGAAAAAAAAAGTGGTATTCATGGTGGCTCTCGGTTATTTTCACTCTCTCTGTGGTGGTGGTGTTAATACTGTGGTGTCTCTTTCCTTGCATGTTCTTTCATGGCACTTGAGCTTCATGCAGAGTGCAGGTTTGTTGCCTGGGGCAGGACCTCTTCCAGCTTCCTGCGGCCTTCTCCTGGATCCTTTCCAGAGTGCCTGACATGCTTCCAGAAATGCTACAATAAATCTATATATATTTATATATAATGAAATTACTCTTCTTCATTGACTGGTGATACAACTGAGAGCCTTATTTCTTCATGAAAGAAGCTGTTCTGTCTTTTTTTTTATATATTGCTTTCAGAGGGCTCACAGGCTTACTTGAAATTAGATTACTTTAAACAAAATCATATACACAGATGTGTGAATGCTATATAATCCCTATATGTGTCAGTACATACACACACTTACTGGGACATCAACAGGAGTTGTCTGATTAAATGTTCTGATTGGATTTGAAAATTAACATTGCAGTGCGTGTGTGTTTTTCCTTTAAACAGATTGCATCTCTTGAATAGTTCATCAGAGCTTCTTGAAGTGTTTACATACACTCTCTTTGTCTGGAGATGCCTTGTTATAAATACTCCCTTCATTTTACAGGCATTCGTTTGGAAATATGTTGAGCAGCCATGCTTGGTTTATTTCCAAATGTCTTAACTTTGGGACAGTGGATTGGCTCACAGCCTGAAGTTCGTATCTCTCCTTTTCAGGCAAAGAGCCATATTTGAACAGCTCGTGGAGCACAAGGACTGTGGTGTAAAATGGCAGGGATCCTCTGTGACCCACGGCCAAACACAGTGTGTCTATGGTGGGGGCATATACCACAGAGGTTCAGTTAAAAGAACAAACAAACAAGGACAACCCCCCCAAAAAGTTCTATACTGCTACTTAATACGAGTTGCATATAGTGCTAAAAAGTATTTTGATGTAACTGGTGCCTTTTGAGGCACCCAACAAGGAGCTCTGTTGTGTTTCGAGTTACTGTTCTCAACTCTTTTTTTCTCTCTTACCCTTTCCAAGCTGGTGAAAGTGTTATGGTGGTTGTTCTTTACCCTGCTGCTAAATCTATAGAGTATTTTTTTTCCTTCTCTTGGAAGAACTTAAATAGTTTTGATTAGTCATCAACTTAAGGGAAAGCAGCTGGGAAAAAAAGTCAAAAAGTCTTTATTATGATACTTGTGAAAGAACTTTGTATTCACTGTAAGGCTAGTAAAATACAAAAACTGAAGTGATAATTTCAAATATGGGTGTCACTTGTCTGGTTCATTTGTTTGCTTTTTAATCATCAAGAGCAGTTTTAAATCTGAAAAGATACTGGAAAAAGTTTGAACAGCTCTAGTCTTGATCCTCAGAAGATGCTCTCTGGGAGAAAAAAAAGCAAGTAGATTATCTTACTTTATTATTACTTTATCTTACTATATTATTACTTTTGTTTTATTAGCTTATTCCATAGCTATAGTTCCTATAGCTATGGAAGGAATATAGTTGGACATCAGGAGCAATTTATTCACAGAAAGGGTTGTCAAGTACTGGAATGGATTGCCCACGGAGGGGGTGAAATCACCATCCCTGGAGGTGTTCAAGAAACAACTGGATGTGGCATTTAGTGCTGTGGTCTAGTTGACAAGGTGATATTCTGTCAAAGGTTGGACTCAGTGGTCTTGGAGGTCTTTTCCAACCTTAATGATTCTGTGACTCTGTGAAATGTGCCATGTCCTGTGGCTTAGAGGATTAAGGTAATCTTATTTCAGAGTTGTTCTGTGGCGGTAGCAATACAAGGTTTTCTATGCTGGGACCCAGGAGAATTGACATTTCACCCCTCCAACATCTTTTTGCCTGCTACTCCAAGTTGCATATTTTGGGCTGGACTTAATTACCTCACTTTAATAATAGCTTATCATGCTGCCATAAACAGAATAGCAGGACCCCATTGTACTGGATGCCATACAAACAGAGAATAGTAAATATGCCTACCTTCTGTAGGTGGCCAGCTAAATAAAGACTACAAGAGTTGGAAGGCAAGCAGAATGAGCAGTGGCATAGCAGTGACTGTCACATTAGATTTATTTTTATTTTTTCTTCTTGTGATAGGAAATTTACCAGAGCACTGTATCATTTCCAAAATCCCCTCTCAATCCTTTGGTCATGCTCCCTTTGTTAGTTCTCTAAATATCCCTTGAAAATGTTATATAAGAACCTTCTGCTTAAAGTTGTTCCTTACATGTAATTCCCCATTCCTAATTTACGGTCATGTATTTTGTTTCATATGTTGATGTGATTTAACTTGTGAGTCTTACATTTTGTCACCTATCTATATTCTTTTTCTTCTGCCCCGATTTGATGTACTACAGTGTGTCTCTTTTGCATACTTTAACCCTCAGTAAGTCTGATATTTAACAAAAAAAAAAAAAGAAAAAAAAAGAAAAGAACTACTCTAACAGTGTGAGGGGGGAATACACAGTCAGTGGAAAGCGGGGCTAGAGCACCTGACCAAAACAGAGGATGACCTTCAGAGCTGGAGTGCTACCAGAATTGAAGCACAAAAAGTTAGAGATGCTGTAAGCAAGAACCAAAAGCCAGGATTAAAGCTCCAAACTTAAACTTCCTCTGCTGAAATCAACCAAGAAAAAGGAGTGACTTTACCACAAGGATAACTTTTCTACCACTCTTTGCATGTCATCAAAAATGGTGTGTGTAGCTCTTATCAAAATCATGTCCCAATCTGATCTTTCTTGATAAAGAGATGGGCAACTACAGCTGTAAAGAGAATGAAGATCCTGTTTTACAAGCAAAAACTAAAAGAATGTGGTTTGTTCACCCAGGAGGCCAAGCTGTAATCATTCCTTAGGATGAAGTTAAAAGACAAAACTAAAGGCGGAGGGAATAAACTGACCCTGCATTATTTAGGCTGAAAGTAAGACGGAAGTTTGTCACTGCCAAAGCAGTATAGCTTTAGAGGAGTTTGTAACAGGAGCACTGGGGGGCAGAAAACCTCTAACTAGCCATGGGGTAGATCTCCATTAGTTTCTGTTCTGTTCTCCATTTGAATGGTTTATGAATGTTTCAAGTGATACTGCAGCAAACAAATGGTCACTCAGTAGGTTCCTGCCAGCACTAATTTCCTCCTGCTTTTTTTGGTACGCTAAAACTGAAAAGCACTAATGATACTCGGGATAGTTTCTTAATTATGTGGCTAGAATATTGTAATCAAGGTTATAGTAGGCATGGGACTGTGTGTGCAAAATTTAGCCCCTGGTGTTAGCAGCCTGAAAATAGGCAAAACAAAAGTAGAGTACAAAATCAGATGAAGTGCCCCAACAGTTTATCTGTTCTGTGGGGCTGCAGCAGCTCTGTTGGAGTATATTGTACATCATTTCCTGAACTTCTTGGGGTTTGAATGTTTAAAATCATGAATGAAAAATCCTACAATGTTGGGCTATTGCAGAAAGGCTTGTAATCAATGCTGGATCATCTCTTTTGGCATGAGCTTTAGTTTTTTCCCTTCTGTAGGGAACCTGTATCTGTTTCCTGCATCTGTCTCCCATCCTTCTTTGTGAATGGAAAGCAAGTAATTAATTTTTGTTGTTGTTAGCAATTAATTACCCTTGCCAAATCTTGGAGGACCTATTGTCTCCTTCAGACACAATGTTCTTGGGAAAAAGTCTTACTTATTGTAACCTCTTGTGCAATCTTCGCTTGGATGATAAATACATCTTGGCAACAAGGACCTTTCTGAATGAAAAATGTTGCTGGACAACCCTGTAGTACAGCAAGAACGCAAACCTCTGCCAATGCTGGTGGAGTGCAGCCAGGCGGGAGGGTAAAATGGGGAAAGCCTTTTGCATTGCCTACAGAGCACAGAGTGAGATGAAGTCTTTATATGCACACATCCAGATATCTGTTTACCATCAAACAAGGATTTTCCCTCTGGAGCATCTGAGCTCAAAGGTGGCCTTCCTTTTAGCAAAATCTTGCAATCTGTTGGAAAGCTGCCATCTACCATCATGAGACTGGGGAAGTAACAGAGAGCATGTGGACCATGCAGCTGTCTGGTTTAGGTAGACCACTGTAGGAATGAGTTGGGAAACTCCACCCTCCTCATTTTTCTCCATGAATCCACACATTTGGGATCCTGCAGAGTTTCCTCAATCTCCTTTGTGGTTTAGGTTTTCCATTATATCTCTGCAGAACCATAGCTGACCACTGAAACCTTGTTTTAATATTGCAGCTGTAACATTAATTACAGAGTTAATAAAATTAATTGTAAATCCACATTTTTCCCTTGTAGCTTTTCAGCTTTACTTTTTCTGGTTTATTTTTTCACCAATAATTAGTGATGTCTGGAAGCAAAAGATGCTTAGAAGCCGTGCACAGAGAGATGTTTGAATCCTCCAAAGAGAATACACAGAACACAAAGAATGAGTTGGGGCCGGGACCGCTCTGTTCCTTTGTGGTTTATGAGCGCACTGCCAGTGGCTTGTGTTTCTCCTTGGAGCCTGACAGCTGGCTGTGGGGCAGCAGAACACAGTCAGCAGCCGGGTTTCTCAACCCCTGCTGTAGCTGACAGCCTGGTGAAAAGGAAACGATCTGAAGCAAAGGGCCTGATGCAGTGTACCCTGCAGTTAATGGAAATCTTTGTTGACCTCAGTAGGAGCTGGATTTGATCCTGTGCCTACTTGAGCGTTTTGGCTACAGCTCCAAGTGGATTTTTTTTTTCCTATCTCATTTCTGGTCTTTTTTTTCCCCCCTTCTCTTTCTAAGATATACTTACCTTAGAGTGGCATAAAATCAAGACAGCTCTATCTGTGTCAGTGTAGCTGTGCACTCTTATCCTCCCTCAGTGTCTGCCCTCTTATTTCCTCAGCCCTTCTACTGTCTACCGTATCAGTTTGCAATATTTTGTCATTGATTTCTCTCCTTCTTGACCATTCTCCTGCTTCTCACAAACACCCTCCATCTCACTTAAGCCTCTGCTCTCAAACCAGTGTAATTACTGACACTGCTTAATCCATCTTCTGCCCTTTTTCAAAACAGTCCTTATATTGATTTCTGGCAGATGCAGCTCAGGCTCTGGCCTCTGCTGCCAGTGGGGAGCCAGCTTCCCCTTCAGCAGGCTCCTGGAGGCCAGCCTTTCACTGTCTCATCCCAGCCCTGCTGCCTTACTCAGCAGAGGTCATTGCTGCATTGAATATTGGAAGGAGAGGGCCACCATGCCCTGAGAGCCAGCAGCCACCTCGGGCAGAGCACATCCTCTGTGAGTCCCAGCCACACATTAGCGTGTCCTCTGTCCCTAATGAAAAGGTGCTGGAAGTAAGGGAGCCCTTTTCAGGTGGCTACCAGAGAGAAGAGAGCTGTAGGTATGGACAGTGGTGATGGGATAAACAATGCTGAGGAGGACAAAGGTCAGCTCGAGCTTCTTGTTGCTCTCCACTCTTCTGGAGTATCATGTGCCCCAGAGGGATTTGTCCCCTGGGTGGAGGGGATCTGCCTCTGAGGAAAAACCTTTTCCTTTTGTATGTGGAATGTTTGGGGCGTTTTTTGTTGGTCACTCTCCATTTGCTTGGAGATGATGTGAGGTTTTTGTGAACCAGTATCAGAAACTGGGGCTGTTTTGTGTCTCATGAGAGCTACAGAGGAAAGGGCCAAAGCTACAGGATGGTGTACAGGAGAATCACAGGTGTTCTTTTCAGCCACAAAAAAGCTTACTTCATTTTTCCAGCAGTAATGTAAGTTCTAAGCAAAAGGGTATGTAATGAGGAAACCCTTGGGAGGATGGGAGCTGACCTCATGAAAGATGAGAAGCAGTGATCTGGAGCATGGGGCTGCAGTGCGAGGGCAGGATTGCCAGGGACACACCTGCTGGTCCCAAGCTCTTGCTGGCCTCTTAGGTTATCCAGCAGTGCACAGAGAAATCTATTGTGCTTGTCTCCTCACATTATTCCCGCTGAAGCTTAAATATGAATCCCCTAATATATGTGCTGAAGGTAAAACATGCAATGGCTTCAAGAATACCATTGTAATTTTTACTGTGCTTTTCACACCTAGGCAATGGCAATAAAGGAGAAAGTCCTGCCACAGTATGGGTAGGAAGAGGATTGCTTTTAGAGGTGATATCACCTTGCTGGTGATAAAAAATTATCCTATTTTAGCTCCTTTGAATTGTATACAGCCAACACAGCTAAGAGAGGGAGAAATGGATTATTTGAGCTGGTTTATTAATCATTAATATAATTGCTTACCAAGCATTTATTTTCTTGGTACTCCATTGCAGACAACACCAAAAAAACCAATATCCAAGCCAGCACAAATGTGTGTATGGAGCACATTTGGTTTAGGAAACTGTAAGACTTGTGAACTAAAGCTAGATCCAACTGCTGTAAATCACAGAATCGCAGGATCAGAGTGTGTTAGCAGCCCTGTGGAACAGGGCTGTAAAGCCTGGAGTCCCTGGGTGATGAGAATGCTGAGCACTAGGATGCAAATTTGCTAAAACTTTAGAAATGTATCCACAAGAAGAAAAAGAAAGAAAGAGGGGAAAAAACATTGTGGGAGATTCTTTCCTTTATACATAATAGTTTTCTGTTGATTTAAAATTGTCCTTAGTAATGTGCTGATGCCAGTGAAGTATTTCAGCTATAGGAAATGTGAAACCAACTACTGCCTTTCTATGAATTATGAATCATAAATTGTATGAAAAATATTCGGCTTGCTATAGCTGTTCCCCAAGCAGAACCTCTGAGTAATGGAGAAAATGCTGCCATTTTGGGGGGAGTAGGAGGGGAACTAGCTAAGTGAAGCAAAATGCCAAGTTGCCAGCGTGTGGCTCTGTGCTAAGTGTGAATTAGTGTCATCTGAGATGATCTTCCCTTGCTAAGTAAACAATTAGCGAGTATGTTACATGTACTCGCAGTTCAGTCAAGCGGAGCTGCTCTTTGCTCCAGCTGGGACTACCTGACTGCCAACCAGTGCACAGGGCTGACCCGTGGGAGGCCGTGTGCCTGTACCAGCCCAGCCTTCACATCTGCAGTCAATCAGCCAGGCCAAGGAGGCACAAACTCCGTCTGATTCAGTGCTCAGTGGGCAGGTTGCAATGACAGAATTCCCCTAAAAATAGCAGTAAAGTGGCAAGATAATAGGATACTGATGTTTGCAGGCAACTCCTTGGGGTGGAATTTGTTTCATACAGCTTCAGCCATCTAAGAGCTGGGAGTCTAGTTCAAGTTAGTCCTCTAATCACCTATCATTAAAGGTCAGTTTATCTCCTGTTATATCTATTTATGAATTGCCATTTGAAGGTGGTTATAGAAAGGTTCTCAGCAACTGCTTTTGACCAGGTATCTAAGTTTCTGATGGTTGAGTTCAATTCACTGAATTCAATTCAATTCAGCATTAAAGCTCTGGATTTCAGTTTCTCCATCATTTTAGAAAAGACTATGCAGCCTCATGAGGATTTGTGAATTTTGTTTTGCAGTCATGCAGTGGTAGTCATTGTTGAAAGGTGTTCTTTATACCTGTGCTATAAGTAAAAGTACAAACAAACTGCAGGGGGCTGTGACTTGCTGGCTGCAGAACAGGGGTTACTAGAGTAGTTGTGTTAGAGTAGTTTAACTAGACCATTCATATTGGCCCCAGTTTTAGTTTTCATGTTGTGTGTCTGGCACTCACATTAACTGCTCAGTGATGGACATGTGCCCAATAAAGTACAGCTGAAAAGACTAACAATGGGACGTTCAGTTTGGTATGCCTAGTCATTTTCCAAACAAATAGTGAATGATGTCCCAGCTGTACTGAAAACAGCAGTTTTTCTTCCCCATTGACTCTACTGAGCAGAAATCAGCCCCCACCTAATTAATTAGCTTCTTGTGGCATCTGTGAAAGGATAAAATTTTTACTGTCTTC
>NW_016690374.1:227160-267402 GCF_001604755.1 Lepidothrix coronata
TTACTGGTATACAAATCTCGGAGGTGGACATCATATCTCTCTTGACATCAAGATTCTTTGCACAGCTGAATTATGTGTCCCAAAGAAGGACAATTATTGCTGCTACTTTCCCTCATGGCCTCTGATAGGGGAAAGCAAAGTCAGTTTGCCTCCGAGGCTCAGCATGAATCCTACTGACAGAGATGACAAATGGGTCTTATGGCTGCCTCCCACTTCCAGGCCAGAGTACACACTTCTTAGGATGCCACAGCCTCATCAGTACCTCTCACTGTGTCCCAACAGATGAGCTGTCAGGGGCTGTTGTTTTAAATACAGCCTCTAAGCTTGGCCTTTTGTTATCACAGGAGAAAGAGCTGCCGATTATAGATTTCACTTTAAAGAACTCTGATAATTTGTCCAACCTGATTCCATTTCAAAACATTGCACTGTTTATGAAGGTGTCATTTAGTATGAGGGCAGCCTCTCCAGTGTGCAGAGAGGGGTCATAAACCTGTCTTAATAATGTGCACGTTCTTGTGTGTCTGTATGCAGCAGGGCATGTGTGTCAAGGTGAAAAGTCAGCAGCTGTGCTGAGGGGTGCTACATCTGGCCCAGCTGGGACACACTATAATGCAAAAAGCTTGCAATCCAATGCTAAAGCCTGTTAGTTCAGCATGACTATTCTTATGGGCCTTGCGAAGTCAAGATTTTAAAAGGAAATTGTTTGAGCATAAATGGGCCAAATCCTGTGATTTTTGAAAGCTAAAGTACCAGAAGGGAAAGAAAAAAATCACAACAGTACAGTGTCTCCCCTTGTCTTTTTAGCACAGCCAGTGCTTTGTATACCTGCAATTTGTCCTCAGATCAAAGAACTGATGAAAAGTGCCATTAACACTTCCATTGTAGGCATGCTGCTATCTTGTCTCTGCACATTCTTCAAGCTAAAATTAATATGCTGACACCCTGAAAGATTTTCCTTCCAAACAGATGGAACATGAGTAATATGAGGGGATATTCTGTGTCCAACACATTGGAAATGATACAGGACAAACTGTATGATGCCTTTGTTTACGTGAAGGAGAGGGAAAGAAGGATTTTTGAGGAGAAAGATGGAACAGAGATGTAAACAGATCCCTCGTGAGCAGTGGGCTCACCATACAGAAAATGTGGACTATGTGATGACCTAGTATCTTACAGCAATGTTGACTTTAAGTTGTATTGACAGTCCTTCTGGGAGCTTTTGTCCTCCTGTTGGTGCTGTACTTAACCCCCTGCTCTGTAGCTTCCTTCTGTCTGTGAGTAATAAGTGATAATACTGGTCCAGCTTTAAAAACCAGGCTGTAGTGTAATCTGATGAGTTCATAGTTAGGGAATTTGTGCTTCTGTTTTCATGATTTGATAGGACTCCCTGATGATTCTTGGCATGAGCAGTGTTGTGGGCCAGTAGCTCGTTATCAGTAGGAGTGCTTGGCACCTATAACTTTAAATGTTCAGAGTACTTTATTTAGATTTTGAAAGTTGTTTTTATAACACATAATCCCTATGTAGTATGCGTGTGTATGTCTGTATGTATAGATGGATGAGTAATAAAATACAAAGAGTTTCATTCACCTGAATTGTTTCCTAACATTCTTCTGTGTTCTTTTTATAAAGGAAAGGGTATTGTGCCAAATAATGTAACCCGCAGGCCAAGCTTTGAAGGATCCAATGAATCTTTTCCATCCTACCATCAGATCAGTAATGCAGCCTATGAAGGGACAGGCTTTGGAGCAGAAGGTGCAAATATGCTTACTGAAGTTCCAAGGCCATACATGGACTATTTAATCTCTGCTTCGCAGTCTTCAGCTATGAATGCTCCTGTACAACGACCCTCTGGAGTAGGCACTCACAGCACACCAACTAGCCATCAGCAGAAAGCATACCCTACAAATATTGAGTCTTCTGTGATTAATTATCCAGTGGCTAATCACAGCAGTCAGGCCTTGCAGCTGCAGGCATCCCATGGCTCCAACAGCCAACATTACAGTAGGCAGCACATGATGGTGCAGGGGGAGCCTATGGGGTATGGTGTTCAGCGGAGTCCATCCTTCCAAAACAAGATGCAGCAGGAGGGAGGATATGCCAATCTCCCAAATAAAGGGGCAGTTGTTCAGAATAATACTGGTCATGCATTTCAGCAGGCACCGGCAAGCCTGTATATATCACATTCTCATCACAAACAGACAAGTCCTTCTTCTCATCAAATGCATGTGATACCCAGAGGTCCAGCCTTTGCTAATGATTTTTCAGACAGTCCACCACAAAATCTATTAACTCCATCTAGAAATAGCCTAAACATGGACCTATATGACATGAATAATCCTCAAGTTCAGCAGTGGCAGGCAGCAACGCCGTCCCGCCGAGATTCTTTACAAAATCCAGGAATAGAAACATCTCCACGGCAACACGTATCCTTCAGACCTGATGCCACAGTGCCAAGCAGAACAAACTCCTTTAACAACCACCAGCAACAGCCACAAGTGACAGTGTCTATAAGACAGGTTCCTCCAGGAAAACCTGATCCTTCAATTACGTCTCCTAATACAATCACAGCAGTCACATCTGCTCATATTCTCCAGCCAGTGAAGAGCATGCGAGTGTTGAGACCTGAGCCTCAGACTGCAGTGGGACCTTCCCATCCTGGCTGGTTACCTGCACAGGCACCGGCTGTGGATGGCTTGGAGATCATTGAGCAGCACGTGCCACCTGTTGGGGCAGCTAATGCCTATCAACTAGATGTGGATTATGGTAACCAGGAGCTGCGGTGTCCACCACCACCGTATCCCAAGCATTTGTTACTTCCTGGTACCTCTGAGCAGTTTGATATCAACTGCTTATGCATGGGTGTGGAGCAGACACTCCGTGTAGCCCCCAGTTCAACGTGCAATAAGGCTGAAGAGAACAGTGAGCGAAACGATAAAAGTAGCAAGAACACTAAAGCTGAAAAACCAAGCAAGGATAAAAAGCAGATTCAGACGTCTCCGGTGCCTGTGCGAAAAAATGGCAAAGATGAGGAAAAGCGAGAATCCCGAATAAAGAGCTACTCACCTTTTGCCTTCAAGTTCTACATGGAGCAACATGTAGAAAATGTCATAAAGACCTACCAGCAGAAAATTAACAGAAGATTGCAATTGGAGCAAGAAATGGCAAAAGTAATTCTCCTTGTTTTGTTATAATAAAAACTAGTGGGTCGAATTGATTATTACTATTTTTAATCCATCAAAAAAGTTAAGAGGCAGTCTCCAGTGGAAGTAGTAGGTATCAGACACCTCTCTATACCAGACTGTATTCACTTAGAAGTGTGGATGCAGGTATGGAAGGCTGTTTGAAAAAGATGTGAAATGATATATCTTCATACGAGAAAAGGAAAATAAAGAAAAACTCCCAGAGCAGGAAAGTATTAGGATTGCATAGGTAAGAACTCAGAAGGCAGGCTTGAGGCTGAGATAACTGGCAATACTTTGGCAGCTCTTGCAAAACTCTTTCCTCCCTCTTCCATGGGCTCATTCACCAAAGCCATTGTTCAACTTGGCAATATATTAACTGTGCCATATTTTCAGATGAGTGTGTAATACTTGACTGGAAGTTGTCTGTTGAACACATGTAAGTAATAATATCATACAAGTAATCTCATCTTGACCAGCTTGAACTGATTTTAGGACCGTTGCTGGAACTTGTTGTAGATGCAGGTTTCAGGGAGGTGCACTTTGTGTGATAGAGCTTCTTTCATGCCTAATTGTAGCTCTCAAATCTAAGCTTATTCTCTGATAATGCTGCTTAAAACAAAGCTGCCAAGTTTTGATGGTTGCTCTGGCAGTTTTGGTTTTAATTTTTAAATATGGCAGAGGAAGAGGGGTTTTTTTCCCCAGGCATGACTAGAATATGACTAGTCTACTTTTGCATTTAAGGATAAGCTCTAAGGAAATCTATTATTGATGCATAAGATAATAATTAACTATCCAATCTCCCCTAGCACAGTCAGTTTCCAGGGTCAATTCGTTTGATGCTCACATTGCTCCAGAAAACTCAATGGTTTGTTTGTTGAGGTTAAAATTAAAAGAAGATGTTTCTAAAATCTCTTGAAAGGTCAGCAGTTTAGTGACAGTTAATAGTTTGTCCTCACTGCAAGTACAGATTGTGTTGTGTTGCATGGATTTAGTGAGTATTTTCCTGAGACTGAGATAGGGAATGATCTCTAGAGAAGCAAAACAGCAGCTAATTGCGTTAGTTCTTATGACTCTTCAGCTTTCCCTCATTCAGAGATAATTCAGCTATAAACAAAAACAACTCCTTCCCCTAGCAACCTCTTCACTGACTAAAAATATACACACAGGAGATTTTGGTTGTCTGAATATTGCATTATTCTAGAATTAACCAAGAACACAACACACTAATTATTTTACCTTAAAAAATAAACACTTCCTTTATTATGGATTGATGGTCTTACCTTTCATTTTAAAAACAGTATTCCTGGTTTTAATTTGGGTGTTCCCTTCAGTTTGAAAATTCATCCTACCTGTTCTGCAAGTTTCTGCAGACCTCCTCCATCCTTTATTCAGACAGATTTAATTTTTATACTGTGGGGATCTCATTGCACAGTCTGGCTGCCCACATTCATGTTCAGATACCTAGACTACAGATGTGAAATTAAATCAACCTAAGCAGCAGCCCTGTGGGCGTATGCTTGGGTGTCTAGCCTGCTAATCAGTCAGCTTCACATTCGTCTCCCCTCCCCAGTGCCCCTTCTCACCAGGCATGAATCTTTTTCTCAGAAGTGATTCAGTTGATGCCAGTTACTTCAGGATTTTGGAACTGGGGTATGCGGGAAGAAAGGGGCACGTGGCAGTGGATGAGTTGTCAGAGGATCCTGGGGATCAGCCCAGGGCCTTCTGCTGGTGGAGGCCACCAGTGGCTCTCAGGAGAGGGACAGTGTGACACAACCAAAGTTTCAGTGTACAGGCTCTGTCTTGAAGGCTGGGGAAAGGCTCCCTGGGGACAGGAGGTGGACAAGTAAGCACTTTTACAACTTAGATACGGAGGGAAAACAATACATTTAGGGGGAAAATAGCACTAGGGTCTGGGCTGCAGTGGCTAAGCAGATGCCAGACCTGAGGATTAGATGCACATATTCTGGAGGGAAAGAGAAGTTTAGAGAACAGATGCTCAAGAGATCTACAAACCTTGAGAGTGGAGGCTGTATATGGCAGGGGAAGAAAAACAGTTTATAAAGTAGGCTCCAAGGTAATTGGGAATGTGTAGGTCAAAACCAGCTTATTAATTTCAACACAAAAACCAACAGGCAAACGGCACCCAAGGTAGGAACTGTTAATGTGAGTTGCCCTGGAGAACCATTCATGAACAAAGTGAACTGCTGCATCTAGGTTTAAGTTTCAGTTTAAATTAAGCTGTACTGCAGTGTGCATACATACCATGGAGTGCAGTGAGAAAGTGCACGTTTGAAAGGTGTAAACCAAATTGCATGGTCAGGTTTGTTATGTTATATCCCCCTCTCTGACAACATTGCCCCATGTGTTTTTGTTCAGCCAAATGAGCCAGGCAGACCAATCTCAGATACGGCAAATTCAGGTAACAAGTTAAGGTACAGTGAATTTGCCGGTTTCTCAGAAATACTCACAAGAGAGTATGTCTCTCATGAATGCATCTTTTCTGGTTCTTGGTTAATTTTTCTGAGAAATGTGTTTTGGGAATGCTCATTTATTGTTCTCTTGCTATGGATATAACAGTACTTGCTCTTGTGGTTTCCTTTTCTTTGTAAAGGCTGGCCTTTGTGAAGCAGAACAGGAACAAATGAGGAAAATTCTCTACCAGAAGGAGTCCAACTACAACAGACTTAAAAGGGCCAAAATGGACAAATCTATGTTTGTGAAAATCAAGACTCTGGGTATTGGTGCATTTGGAGAAGTATGCCTGGCCTGCAAAGTGGACACCCATGCCCTGTATGCCATGAAGACTCTGCGAAAGAAAGATGTGCTAAACCGGAATCAGGTGGCTCATGTCAAAGCAGAGAGGGACATACTTGCTGAGGCAGACAATGAGTGGGTGGTTAAACTCTATTATTCCTTCCAAGATAAAGACAACTTGTACTTTGTGATGGACTACATCCCTGGTGGGGACATGATGAGTCTACTGATTCGGATGGAGGTCTTCCCAGAGCGTTTGGCTAGATTTTATATTGCAGAGCTCACTTTGGCTATAGAGAGTGTGCACAAAATGGGATTTATTCATCGAGACATAAAGCCAGACAACATTCTGATAGACCTTGATGGGCATATCAAACTGACTGACTTTGGACTGTGCACTGGATTCAGGTGGACTCACAATTCAAAATACTATCAGAAAGGTAATGTTTTTAGACTTTATTGGGAATGGTATTACATTGTTTATTTTGAAACAAGCACCTGCCTTTTGGCAGAAACACCAGCTGAGGAAACTGAGGTGGTGTGAACATGGACAAACAGTCAATGGCAGTATTACATGTCTGTCTCTCTCCGATTTATGCAATTAGTTTGTTTCCAGTCCTTTTGTTTCCAGTATTGTTCAAAACCCTGTCAGTAAAGTGGCTGTTCACTGTAGCAGCAGCAGTTTTTCAGTTTATTCTTTTGGTGGTGAAATGATTTAATTACAGATATGAAGTAGTCCACATATGTCCTGTGTGTGCTGTTGAGGAGTATTGGTGTCTGTTGGCAAAAAGGTCACAAAAAATTCATATAGCTAACCTAAATATACACCATTGTTCTGTATCCACCATATGGAAGCATACTTCCTTGTGCAGAGACAAAGACATTTTGTTGGACATTTTGTATGGAAAACCCATTGTGAAGAGGAAGGCAGAAGGAAATACCTTGGGTTTAACATTTCAATGCTGTTCTTTAGCGAAAGTAGAAGATGGCACTAGATGTAGGTAACTATTTTTCTCTTCGTGTGCATGTTTTATGATCATGAATGTAAACTTTCTCTTGCATTTGAAAGGGAGCCATATCAGACAAGACAGCATGGAGCCCAGTGATCTTTGGGATGATGTGTCCAATTGTAGATGTGGAGATAGGCTGAAGACATTGGAACAAAGAGCTAAGAAGCAGCATCAGAGATGTCTAGCCCACTCATTAGTTGGAACCCCAAATTACATCGCTCCTGAAGTCCTGCTTCGTAAAGGTAGATAAACCTTTATTTTTTTCCTGTTTAAGTGAACGCTGGTGCTTTGAAATACTTCTTTTTTTTTTTTCCTTAAATAAGCTTGCTGCTTTGGAATGTTGTCATTCTGAAGGCCACAAACACTTAGCTCAGATTAAGGAGAACTCTCCATGCTCCAGTGTTTAGCATCACCTTACTGACAGTGGTGGTGGTCATACTTCGTGTGTGTTTGTATATCCCCACTCTGAGGCCTTTAAGCGAGACTGCTAATAAATGTGTTGGATAACGTTAGCAGTGGTATTTTTCAAGTGTATAGCAGATTATCTGTATTCATGGAGTACAACTGACCGCTGCCAAGTTTACATGGCCCAGTGAGCAGCCAGCCAGCTGATGGTTCTGGATCACTGTGGAAACATGTCCTCCAGATTCCCAGCCAGAACTGGGGAACCCAGCAAAAAGTTTTCCACAATTTACGCTGGAGACCCTGCATTTAAAAGCTTCGGTCAAGGAATTTAGACAGTACTTTGTGACTATCTGTGCAGAACTGACTGTAGTAAGGAGATTTAGGTGTTCAAAGTTGTCTGCAAGCTAAATCCTAAGCCTGATCTTTCTCTAATTGAGAGATTTCACACTGGACCCTACATCATCTGATGACACAAGTCTCCATTGAAATCAGTGTTTAAATCCTCCATTCCCTTTTGGAGATCTCAAACATATACCTTATTTGTCTTGTTACAGCAGTTAAGTGATTGAAGTTGTTCCTCTGCTTGGAACTTGCTCAGAAAGTCATCTGTGGATCTCTTCTGTCTCTAGAGCCAGACTGTGTCTTTCAGCAGCTTTTCAAACTTGTGGTATCACCTCCACCGAACCCTATGGGGGTCGCTAAACATTTTTTGTTACTCTTTGAGATCCAGTTTGTGCTGTGTAGGTGTGGGACAGGGCACGAAAAAACCCTCCTTCATTCTTTCTAATTATATGGTTTCACGACTCAGTTTGTGTTCAGAATGAAATTTATTCAGAAAGGTTCACAGACAACAGGATTAGATCTTTAGTGGCAGCAGAAAATTTGGGTCAGCAAGCAGAAGTCACAAATATGAAGTCTGAGAAAAGGCAGAAATCTGTGCTGTATGTTTTAATACTTAATTGCAAGTAGCTTTATACACATTCTCCTTGGCTTGTGGAGGTCAACCTTTGGCTTGCCTTTCAGGATACACTCAGCTCTGTGACTGGTGGAGTGTTGGTGTGATCCTCTTTGAGATGTTAGTGGGACAGCCTCCTTTTCTGGCTCCTACACCCACAGAAACCCAACTGAAGGTAAGTTGAAGCAAAGTCCTAATCTCTGGTAGCAAAATTTTAACCTTTTCCCTTCCCTTCTCCATGCACAGACCTATTCCCCTTTGTTTCACTAGAGAAAAGAGTAATTTAAAAAGCCTGACTTTAAATAGTTCCATGCAAGCACATACCCTTTCCCAGTCAACAAAGAGACTTACTCTTCCAACTGCATAGATAGGTATTGGTTTTATGAGTCTTCTCTGCAGAGTTCTGATTTCTTAAGCACGAGTTCATCCATTTAAATTCCTTAGAGTGCCTATCAGTAAGCTGATATGCCAGTGATAATTGCAGTTGGCAATGTGTTTCAAAGTCGAGCAGTGGGTAGTTCTTTATTAGAAAGGATCTGTCTTGTGACCACTTTTCCTAGTTTACATTTTGGAGAAAAAGTGGAGTAATTCCTTGAAGTAATTCCACAAAATCATGTGTAAACTGAGTATGTTCTCAAATCTGACTATGGGAGCATTCAAGAAGGAATCTGCCTTTCTAAAAAATGCAATTACTTCTTTTGTCTGCTGGCCAACAGTGTTTTTTGATCCATTAAAATAATTATTAACAAGCAATGCAATCTAATAACTGGGTTCTTGGACCTCTGAAATGTGGAGGCTATGAGTGGACTCATTATGTGTATACTTCTGCACAGTTAGTGTTGGCCATTGCAAGGGTTCTGTTTACAGGATTACAAGTTGCTTAATACCTTTCTTACCTGTAGGTGATAAATTGGGAAAGCACACTGCACATTCCCTCACAGATCAAGCTAAGCCCTGAGGCAACTGATCTCATCACAAAGCTCTGCTGTGCTGCTGAAGACAGGCTTGGAAGAAATGGAGCAGATGATATTAAAGCCCATTCTTTCTTTCACTCTATGGACTTCTCTACCGATATCCGTAGGCAGCCAGCTCCCTATGTTCCAAAAATCAGCCATCCAATGGACACTTCAAATTTTGATCCGGTTGAAGAAGAAAGTCCTTGGAATGATGCTAGCGGTGACAGCACCAGGACGTGGGATCCACTGGCCTCTTCCAATAGCAAACACACAGAACATGCTTTTTACGAGTTTACTTTCCGAAGATTCTTTGATGACAACGGGTATCCGTTCAGGTATCCCAAACCTTCTGGAATGGAAGTTGGCCAGTCTGAGAAATCTGACGTAGAAGACAAAGGTGTGGTGGATCAGACTGGAGCTTGTCAGCCTGTATATGTGTAAATTATTGTATAGATTACTGCAGATGAGACTAATCTCAAATCCAATAGGGCCTTTAGCTGATCCTTTAGGATCTGATCCTGCAGCAGTTATTCAGGTGTACCTTCAGCTGAGGCTGGAGACATCTTGGGGAGTCAGATGCTTGCAGGGCCAGGTCCTAAAAATGGCAATCTTGAAAGTTCAGGTCAGTTCTACTGTAAATAACTTTGTTGATAATTACACTTGAAATCCTGGTCTTCACCAAAATCTGCAAGGCCAGCAGTCTATAATTTCTAGGCCTATTTTTATTTGAGGTCAGCATCCCCCTACTCAGATTAACATTTACAGACTTCTGCAACTGTCAGCGTTATTTTTTAAATGAATAAAGAGCACTTATATTTTGTTTATAGCAGGGTTTTTTTCCTACTAAATTATAGGGATTAACTTTGACAAATCATGCTGCTGTTCTTCTTTTCTACATTTTTATTTTATCCATAGCACTTATTTCACATTTAGGAAGATGCATAAAGCTGAAGAACATGTGATGAAAGGTCTCTGTGCAATAATGTAAGAAAGAAAGAAAAAATAGAAAAATGAAAAAAGAAAACTGCTCTCTAATTTTCTAAATTTACTGATGCCATTGTATTCACACGGTGATTTTGTTTATTATATGTATTTTCCACATTTCAAAATTGTGACATAACCTTAAAGCTGCTTTATTTCCTTCTGCTTATTGGAGTGTAATAGAAAGTGTGCGCAAGTGACAATTTGGGTGTGATTTCATTGTCTAGTGTGTGAAGAATGTTGCATGAGCAGTGTTTTTCTATTTGAAATGGCCTTTTCTTGCCATTCACAGGCAGGTCCTGTGGATCCGTTTTTCTAAGGGTCTAAAATTAGACCATTTTAAACCGTGTGTTGATTATGTATTGTGTGGGTGGTTTCCTCTTGTGATTGTATCCAATATTAATTTTGTAAAACGGATTGCAAAGGTTGTACCTGAATAGAGATTTTGTGGTCTGATGTGACAGATCGTTTTAGTAAGCTCACGTCATCGGCACAGGTTTCCCCACCAAGGTTCAGCAGCAAGACCATGACAACAAAGCTGGTTTGTGGCAGCTGCCTGGATGGGGCTGGTCCAGGCAGGTGGTTGTGGTTCAGTTCCAGCAGCGGTGCAGAGCACCAGCGCTCACAGACGCAAACCAGGATGTCTGATGCTGTGCTCCCACAGTGCGTCCAGATCCCAAGTGCCACGTTGGGCGTGTGCAGCTCCACGGACATCTGCGGAACCTGGAAGTATGTGGCTTTTCCAGACATCACATCCCTACATGTAACTGGCTGTGTGTCCATTAAGGACCCTAGTATTTTAGCCACTGACATCTGAAAATGTTGGCATTGTTGATAGGTCATTCTGTCCTGTTGTCTAGAGGTTAAAATGTTGCTGTGATGGAGCACAATAGGCCTTCATTTCTGTCAAATTATAGGCATATTTTGAAATATCAGTTTTTAACTATGTTAAAATACGCATTTTTCTTGTATGTATAAGTGAGAATTATTCAAAGTGATATCAGAATACTAAAGATAATTAAGCCATACATATTTGCATATATATTATATATAACTAAATAAGTAAACACACACAAAAATCCTTAATTCAGATTAGTGTAACAGTCCTGTTTAAAGCGATTGACCTAATAACATTTGAGGAAAACACTCCTTTAATGTGTTTTTGCTTTATTTTATTTTTAAATCTGGAGCTTCATTATTTTTTCCGTATATTATTCCACATATTATTCCTTAATGTTTTAGCATATCCTATCCTATCCATTGTTTAGATATCTAAGCAACAACATATGAATTCATCAGCCTGAACTAAACAAAAATGATTGTGTATTTGTTTACATTTGTATGAAAGGAATGTTCTGAGGTATGCAGTGCTTGTGTTGTGACAGTTCATGTAAGATTCAGTATTACTGCTTTTTTATATAGTAATGCCATTTTTTGTTATTTACATCTATCTGACATTCTTTCATGTGGTAGGTTCTTTCTCAGGAACTCAATTTAACTGTTATTTATTGATATATCATTGCCTTTGAAAGCTTCTACTGGCACAATTTATTAAAAATCTGGATCAAAATCTAAAATGTGTTATGTGTTCTTGAAACAGATAACTTCTGCTGCCTCTTTTAAGGCAGAAGTTTTAATGGGTTTGGTTTTGTAATGTTAGTGATGGGTTTGAGCTACAAACATGAGATCCAAATCTCATCTCTCGTGTAGCATTTGATATGGAATCTCTGCGTACCTTCAGACAATTTCTTCTGTCCTCATGGCCCTTAGGAATAAGGAGCAGGATTCCAGAAAAACTTGCTGTGGTGTGACCAGGTCAACAGGTGGCATAAAATTCAACACAGTCACTTTCTGTGTAGTGGTGGTGCTTCCAGGGCAGCTGCAACCCTTGCTTGCCCCCTCTGGCTGTTGCCTCTGGTTTATTTCTAAACTGTAAATAATTCACCTGCAAATACAGAATATTTGCAACTAAGCAAAACAAGAGAAACTAGCCCAGAAGGAGATGGGTGCTTCCACAATGCATGTATTAGTCATTTAGAATCTATGCTGCAGGGAACAAAAGCCAACTTCCATTTCACCTACAGAAGAACTGATTTGAAAAACAAATCTTTTATTAGGCACTGTCTCTAGAAGGCTCACATTCTTTGCAGACATTTCAGATGCAAACAGAAACTTGGGAATAAATATTAGGAAATTTGGACAAGTAAGCAATATGCCATATATTGAGATTGGTGCCCAGCATTCTTGGTTCTGCTGAACTTCCTGCAAAAACATCAGGTATCTTCTTTTCAGAGGTTATATAAATTCAGTGTTTGTCTTAAAAAACCCTCTTCCTCAAAAACATCCCCCAAAACAAACAAAAAAGCCCAGATGTATTTCTTCTTGACTGCAAGCAAGGAGTTTATTAATTTTGAAGTAGTGTTCTTGATTAAGGTCACGGGTGATATTTGAGACATAATCTTGACTTTACTAAGGTTAAACCCGCTGCTGATCTTGGGAAGACCAGAATTTCATTCCTGGGTTTCAGCAAAGACATGTATGCACAGTAACGCTACTTATTGTGTGTACAAAAGTGTGAATAATTGCCTCAAAACTTTTAAGAAATTGCTGCTTCCAGAATGAAAACTTTATGAAGCAGGGGTGCCAGGGGCACAGGAACAAAAAGGGGCCTCTGAAGGCCTTTAATATCTGTACTCTTCAGTGTGGCCAGATTTGCTGAGCAGCAGCCATAATTCTTGGTTAGCAAATTATTCCTAATTGGATGCAAAAGAACTGGCAGTGGAAGTTATAACTAAGTGCCTAGTGTGAACAACATGAAAGCTAACTGAGAGAGAGAAGCATTTGACTTTTAAATGGAAATGGAAGAATGAGGTTAACTATGCAGGAAACAGGCGATAGCCTGGAACTGGATGGAAAACTGGTCTCATGAGCATAAGAAAATTCTTTTCCCTGTAATTTTTGAGGTATGAAATAACTGCCCTAAAAGCTTTCCTAGAGAAACTGTAACAAGAAGCAGAATTTAGAACATATAATTTGGTCTTATCCCAAAATGCAGAAACATTGGCAGAAAATGGCAACTGTTGCTAAAATTATTATTGGAATTAAAAATATTAAATCTTTCCCACAGGAAATAATCTTAGGAATAGATAATGTAGAAATAGTTACCATTAAAACACACACACACAAAAAAAAAGTGTAAAAATGTTTTTCCTGGCAGAGAAATCTGCTGCAGCAAGAACATGGAAGTTGTGCCTTCCTTGGGTTTCTGTTCTGAGCAGTGAATGAACAGTGAGCAGCATTTGTTAAAACCGAGTCCTGGGCTCCATCTTAGCAAAACAAATGGAGGATCTGATCCGTAAAGCTGGGGTCACCTGCAAATGCAACAGTAGCTCCAGGCCCTGCAGACCAAACTGGAGCCTGGTGACATGAACAACAGAAGTTTGAACAAACTGATGGATGCGCTGACTTGCAGCTCTTGTGGTTTGGAAGGTGCCTTTACTTCAGTTCTGTGAGATGAAAAATACCTGAGCCAGCATCTATTAATTTTTAGATATGTGAAGAAAATGGGTCTTCATGAAGCAGCCTTCTGTGATCTTTGGGTATTTGTTAAATTTCAGTGAGGCTCAATAAATAGAGTTTAGGCACACCTTATCTCCTGGTCTTGGTCCTGGGATCCCCATGACCCAGGAAAGCCCCAGCTACTTGGCCCCTTTGATGGATGTATAAGAAAACAGAGAATTGAATGCAGAAGGGGTACACATGAGCAAGGGGAAATAGTTGATTCTGTTAGATCATGAGTGGCAGCCAGGAAAAAGAGTTTAGAGATGGTCCAGCCTTGCTGCAGTGCGCAGTGGTTACCCCTTGGAGGTGCACATGGGGGCGAGAGCATTCATGTCGGGCACATCCTGTTTGTCTTGCACTTGTTGGGAGCACACAACACCCTTCTCAGCAGGGAGCCTGCACATGTGCTCATGCAGTGAGCCAGACCCTCAGCTTTGGGTCATGCTGTACGGGGAGGAAAGAGGCTGTATTGTCACCCAGCTCCCACACCACCTCCATCCCCAGGCTGCTTTAAAGGAAACGGAGCAATAGCTCACCACAATGCTGCTGGTTTGGCCAGCCAAATGCCACAAAGGAGCTCACCATGTGCCATGAAGTACTTGCCACAGATGGAAAGTTTTTCCCCTAAACTGGCTGTGCTTCTGAAGGCCACATCAGCTGTCCCATAAATATGCTTGTCATAATTAATAGTGCTTTTTTTCTCCTACTTCTATGCTGTTGGGCAGCTATAGGTGAGATTTTTTTCCTTCCTTTTTTTCAGAGCTGCACAACTCTGCTCCTTTCCAAAAGGGGCACTGATAGCTTTTTATGGCCAAAATGGGAAACTGAGCTCGAAAGGAGAAGGATCTGCAGGTCACTTGCCAGTAACATGGTAAGTCTGATGGCTTATCTTTAGTAATGCACAGTCTGAAAATGAAATCGCTACTACTGAGGGCGGCCTCTCTTCAGCCTCTCAGTGCGGTGGCCTCATGGTCTGGTGAGTTACTGTGTCTTCTTGACAACTGCTTTCCATAGCACTGGTCATTCTTGACCTTAATAGCGGCAGTAAGCTCAGCTCAGTAACTGCCTGTGGCGTTCATTGGTCTGATGCCAATTTCAGAGTAGTTAATTTCACTAAAAAAAGACCTGATCATGCTGAATAATACAGCCGTCAGAAAGGAAAGAAGGGAACACACATGTACGTTTTATGTGTCTAACTTTGCTACTGGGACCTCGGCACGGGGCAAAAATGTTCATTGGCATATGAGCATTATGAAAGGCTCAGTTGTCCAATACTTTACAGGTATGTTTCCCATCTATTTACATATTTGGGTTTACCTCAACACTGAAGGACTGGTAAGAGGTTTTTTGGTTTGATTTTCTAGGCATGAAATCCAACAGATAAGAAAGGTCACAATTCAGAACTGATTTATAAGATAACAGCTTCAAAAGAACCTGTGTAGAGCATGTTTTAACTTAATGTTATGATGAAATTCCAAGAAAATGAGGGGTTTTTTTAAAGGAGTTCACTCGAGTGGAAACTGGGAAGACTGCAGATACCCAAGCAGAACAGGGAGTGACAGGAACAGCAGTGGGTATCAAGGCTGGCTTTACAGCTGGATCTGCTTTGGATGGGGCCAGGGGTGAAAAAACAATAGGACCATAGAAATGCCGGTTGGCAGGGACCTCTGGAGATCTGCAGGCCGACCTCCCACTCACTGTAGGCTCTCAGCCAGCGCCGGGTATGGTCAGCCAGCACTTTGTCCAGGAAAAGCCTCCGGGGATGACACATCCTCCCCAAGCACAAGGGCAGACCGGAACAGGAGATGACTGTCACCAGCCATATCTGCTGCTCTCCAAGCCCTTCAGAGGCTGGTAGTGGGGATTCTGTTGTTGTTGTTCTTGGCATCAGAAGCCTCATACCACCCTTGAGCACTGTACCGTAGCTGCAGGAACGCATGGAGAGGCAGTGCCCAGCCAAAAGATCTTGAAAGAAAGTGGAGCTAAAGGGCTGTATGAAGGATTCTGAAGCTGTTGAGATGTTGGGGCGCATAACAACCTCGGCTATGCCCCAGCCTTTGCCCACCACTGAACAGAGCCGTGCACAGCCAGAACAAAAGTTTCACCTAAAGGAGCCCTTTTCAGAAAACGTGCACCCACATAGCCGTAGGTAAAAGAGGTGACTGCCAGAGACCAGATGCCTTTTCACAGATGGAAGTGCCAGATAAATGGCAGAGCACTGGTAGGGATGACGATGGTCTGCTGTGAGCCTTGTGGGGCACCTATGGCACGTCACCGGGGAGTGTAATAATGCCTTTTCAATATCCATCTTCTCAATGTGTTCCCTGTCCCCACTGTGCAATAGGACTGTAACACTGACACGTGTCACTGCTCTGCCCCCCAAATGCTCAGTTCTGGAGGAATTATTTAAATAAAAGTATCTCCCAGAAGAAAGTTGTCTTTCTGTTCCCAGGGATTGGGTGGGGACAGGCTGTTTCCCTCAGGGAACTCTATATGTGTTGCTGAAGACCAAGTCACTGGGCAGAAAGAGGCAACTTCAAATCCATAGTGGGGGTTTTTTTCCAAAGAAAACACTTCTCATAGGAAAATATTGGTTTGACAAAATGGAAATATTTGGGGGGAGCTTACCAGTGCATTCACAATCATGTGTCCAAAAAATGATAAAAATATTTTGTTTCCAAAGAAATCTAAGCAAAAAATGTAATAAAAAGGCCAAGGGCTTATATTGTGTATAACACACTCTATTCAAAATTATAAACATTAAAATAAACTGCTGTTACTATGTCATTTTGAAGTTTCCAGAAAGATTTTGGAAATATAATTTCTTGGAAATTTCCAACTGTGCATTCTAATTTAGGCCCAAAGGATTTTTTTTACATTCAATTTCCCACATAGCAGGACCTGCCAACTTAAACTAGCTCTAAAAATAACAAAAGAGGTCAAACAAATCCAACTAATATCTGAAACTAAAATTAACTTAATTGACAACCTCATCTCTCATGTAACTCTGATGTCATCAATATTCTTGTCTTCTTTTTACATTTAATCCATACCCCAGCCAGGACTAGGAGCAGGAATCACAGCAGGAGCAGTACTGAGGTTGTGATGCACTGGGCTGGTGCCTGTACCATCTTTGGTGGTGGTGGTGGGTGTCACATGCTGAGACAGACCATGAGACAACCAAATGCTTATTTACCCAGACCTGTAGCTGAGGGATTGACACCACTGCACACAACAGTTTTCTTTACTTCACTGAAATGCTGTGGTTTGCTGATTTGTAAGTATTCTTTTCTTTTGTGATGAAGTCAGGGCAACAGTGGTTGCTGGAACTGGTGTACCAAATGCCTGCATGTTTGCAGCAATGCAGATTGTTTTGCTATTGTTGTTCTCAAAATGAACCATAGCCCAGATGTGCTTTGCATCTTTCCCAGTGGGAGGTGGTGTAGATGACAAGACATAGTAATGTGGAACCATTTCAGGGTTGACAGTGTTGGGTCATCTAACCTGAGGCCACGAGCAGAGCAGCAGGAGCAAGCATGTTGCAAGGGCATGACTTCTGTGTGGGCTATACCTTTTCTGACAGAAGCGGACCAGGGAGCAATTACTACTCCTGAAGGCAAGTGTACCCATGGGTTTGTGCCCATACTGGTTGGGACTAGTGTCCCATCCCCCAGGGAAGTTTTTGTGTCCCCGCTAGTTGGGACAGCCTAATGCAGGGCAGTGGGTAGCTCAGCAGTGGGGACTGTCATGGCCCAGGAGATTTGTTATGTCACCACTACAGGAGGACACAAAATGGGACGTGCAGCTACCCATGGGTGATAGCCAAGCCTGTGTCTCTACTGTCACAGCTAAGCACAGCACATCAGGTGCCTGGCAGGTGTGAGGCTGAGCACAGCACATGATGCCCACAGGAAAAAATATTCTGAGATGCCTCCACATTTCATATCCCCCCAGACCGGTGCTGTTTGATGGAAGGGCCTTCTTTGACTAAAATCAAATGGTGTTAATTGACTGAAATCAAATTCCACACAGGTGTGACAATCGAGACCAATCCCTTCCTTCTGTAGCTCCCTAGCCAAAGCCAACTCCATATGCCCAGCAGCCTTGCACTTGGCCTTGGTAATTAATACAGTCATGACCTTGAAGCCTATTACCCAAAGTCACAGTGAAATGAAGAAATTCAGGCAGGTTGGAGGTTGGAGGCAACCTACCAGAGGTAGTCTGCTGAGCAACCATGATGGCAGTGTCTCTCTGCACTGCTTTACTCTTGTGTTTGGCCTCTGTTAAATTGAGCCTACTTCAAGATCTCCTGCACAAGGTGAGAAACTTGTTGGCAAGCTGCAAAATTCTAATTGCTCTGTGTGGTGATAGCTTGGAGGGGTTTTTAACAGCTGGTTTGGGAATCAGCTGATTTAATAAGTGGTTTTGCCAAAGCAGAGTAAATTGCTTCCAGCACATTCCTGCTCTGGTTCCTGCTCTACCTTAGCTGTAAGACACCTTGAAGTGACCTTACACTGCCTGGTCTGAGTTCAGCACAGGAGGCTGGACTAGAGACCTGCAGGGCTCCTTCCATCCTGGGGGAATCTGGGGCTCTGGGCCAAGGATGGCAAGGAGATGCTGCAGGCTCCTCTGGCCAGAGGGTGGAAGCCTGAGCAGCAGAAAAAGAAGGACCAATAAATAAGATGGAAAGCAGTTTATCTGGAAGACAAAATCCCCTTTTCTAACAGCTGAGAACCAGCAGGGAAAATGAAGCACGGCTGTAACCAGCAAGAAAAAGAAAACAGTGCTGATCGGTGGGCTTAGGAGTAACTTTGTGGTTCCCTGATAAGGACAAGTCATGGTGCAGCACAGAGAGGCCAACCCCAGTGACAGCAGTTGGAGCTCAAGGGGCAGGGAGGAAACTTTCCAAAATAGATTGCAGATCTCGGTGCTTGTCTGCTCTTTACTAATACATTGAAATTCACTTTGCAGCTCAATGACTGACTTAAATTACATGATTAACATCCTCACTCTTACATAAAGTGTCCTCGTCCCTTTATTATGAATTTAAATGTTACTTTGCATTTTCTGAGTGTCAACATGCATAATCAAGCTTGACTTCCTTTTGAGAAATATCAATAAAATAACATCTTCTACTGTTAGGGTCTGGCACAATTCCCAGTCATTGAGCTACTTGAAACAACATTTGTCACTGCTAAAAACCATTTCTGAATATAATACAAACTATGCCATAGAAGTTTAACTGCTGCCCTCTTTTGGGTAGGATAATTACTGCTCATGTCTGTCGAGGTACAATGCCACCAGCAGATACTGAATTATCTCAGCGTTGGGAGCACAGTGGTGGAATGGTTTTTTACACAGCATAATATCCTTGAATGCCCCAAATTCCATATGCTGCTTGTATGTTCCTTTACAATTAACAGTGGCTTGCCTATGAAGGATTTATTTAGTCAGGTTTCTTTGGCCCCCTGTACTTTTTCTGTGGTTCCTACAGGCACTGAACAACTCCATGCTGCAGGACACCCTAGATCACGAATTCAGATTGTAGGCATGAGTTTTAGTTGCTTACAGGATACCAGGGAGAATAGGGTAGGTTTATCCAGTCACTGCAACCTGATTTTCAGATAGTTTTCTCTTGCGCTGGGAAGCCCAGAGTTAATATGTACTTATATTAACATGAACATATTGTGCTTCTATTAAGATTCTTTCCCCTAGTGTCTGTATTTATTTTTAAAGTGAGTAACAGCAGTTAAGTGGTCACAAGGGGGATACTAGAATCTATCAGAGCAGATACTGGTAAATGTCCCAAGACAAAAGCAGTAGAAATGCAGAGGCAGAAAAGGATGTTTGAAGCCCAGGGAAAAGACATGAAAGAACACCTGTGCCTTTGCAAATGAGCTTCTAGTTTATTTTTAAATCCTGTGGTATGAGTCAAAGGTGAAACATTTCCCTTTGTGTCCCTGCACAGGCAGCTATAGCTGATCAGTGAGAGGAAGAAAGAGGTGACCAGTATGGAATCGGTGGAGATTTTTTGGGAAAACACCTGTGCATGGGTGGCACGCTTCCCTTCCTCGTCACACTTGCTTTCAGTAGACAAAAAGTGAAATGAGGGAGATGCAGGTTCAGAAAATGTGATGTTCTGTGATCCTGCTGCCTGCCTTTGCCTTTCTCAGTGTAGACAATGGATTGCTTACTTGACCAGGAGAGCCCATTTTGTTAGACATGTTCTGGGTATCTCTAAGGAAAAGTGTAGCTAATTGTGCTTTGCTCATTGGAGTGCTGGAATGGGGTGTGGAATGAAGTTTCTGCTTCAGAGCAAAATTTTTCAATTTCTTTGTTCCATATCTGAAGATGCTACTCTATAACCTATATAGATTTACATGGGTTTTCTGCAAGAGATTTTTCTTGGTAAGTGCAAGTATTCATCTTTTAAAGGAATGTCTTATTAACTGGAAATAGAGTTCATCCTTCACTAGCTTGTTATTGCTATTTATGTAAAATAAAACATCTGTAACAGGTGAAATCAAGAGAGCTTCCACAATATGAGAGCCAATGGTCTGATGAGAGGGACTATCACAAGAGGGGTAAGAGAAATTTCTGGCTCCAGGAGATCAGAAGTCCGACATGAGCCCCCTCCCACCTCCAGCCATGAGGCCACTGACTACGCTCAAGCGAAAGCAGCTTCCTATTTGTTCACAGGTGTGAAAGCTGGGCTTTCTATGACAGAAGTGTTGGGTTTTTTCTCTATACCAGATGTGGGTGTCTCAAGTGGTTCCCTCAACAAAGGGCTGTACTTATTATAAGCTTCTAATAAGATACCCTGCTCACCCTAAGAATTATTTATGGGACCTGGCTGTGTAATTTAAGGGTATATAAAATAGGTGACACCATAAGTTCAGACACTGATTTGCCTTTTGTTGCTCTACTCTCAGTGATCGTTAAGGCTGAGGTCTGGATGCCCTCAGCAACTGATGATGCTAATGAGAGCTGAGAGAACCCCATGAATTTACTAGATTAAGTGCTAACCTTAATAACTGCTGATCTCAATGTTCCCACTCCAGCAGCCAAGGAGAGGAAAAATGCTCTGGAAATTTAATATAATCTCTCGGCAGGAGTATCCTGTGTGGGGCTCATCCCTGCTGCTGAACTGTCTCCTCACAGAACCCCTCAGCCACTATCTTTGAGGGACCTGTTGATATAGTATTAAAATCTCATTCTAAACCTGATCACTTTAGGTGTTGTCCAGTTTTCACATAACTACAACCAAATTAACTCTGTAAAAAATTCATGTTCATGATGTCTATCCCTCATGAACTGGACAGCAAGATGGACTTGATGTATAGTTACTGCGGAGCCCAAGGGAAATCACATCTCACAGGCTTAATACTTCAGAAAACCACTTGAGGAGTAAAATGTAATGATGATAATAATCCCCAGACCCTGCAGGAGTCAGAAGCCAACATATGACCACTCAGCAGGGGCTGTGGTTGGTTGGGACCATCTTGCGGTAAGGCACTCATACAGGCATTTAAAAATGGTCCATCAGGAGATGCCGTTAGGTTCAAAAGAATAATTTGAGCCACCCCATTATCTGTGTTACTGATAATATTTTAGGAACCCAAAAATGAACATGACAGTTTCCAGTAAGCACATGACAGTTTCCAGTAAGCACCTACTGGGCAAGGGCTTGCCAACACAGCCAAGGGATAGACTGATCCCAGTCACAGGCTGAGCTGGGCTCTAAAGACAAATGGATTTTATCTTTTTGAGGTAGATTTTAGAAAAATCTCATGGTTTAAACTGAATTGTCTGGTAGTTTTAAAAATGGTGTCCAAGAATACTTTTTAAAATAAATTCCATATTTATGACAACTCCATAGAAATGCTAAAACAAGACTATAGCAAATGTGCTAAACACAGGCTACCACAGTCAGGTCATCATCTTCATGGCAGGCTGTTGTACAGCCAGTCAAGGAAGTAAAAACAGTGGTGCCAGACCTGAATAACTTTGGAAGCTGGGATGGAGATGCTCCACTGCTGCATATTTTGGCCAATGCACAAGGGCATGTGCAGCTTGGTGTCCTTTGAAGCAGAGTCAAGATAACTGTCACATCAAAAAGTGCTTAAACAAAATTACACCATGTTGTAACCAGCAGTAAACTGACTGTCTTCTGAAATTTTCCAAATATTAAACCCAGTAAGATGAGTTTTTTCTTTATTTTCTTGATTTATACTAACAAAGCCTTACATTTGAACTACATTATTTCTTACATTATATTATTTCTCACTGTAGACTTAATTAATATGGATGTCTAACAAGTGGCACTTACCTGCCTGATTTTTAATACTCAGTTTTCAGAAAAGCACCTATTCACAGAGTTGACTATAAGGTAATCCTCTGCTTCAAATAACTAGTGACAGCAGAATATCTGAAGAATAGTTCCAGAACAAAGAAAAAACAAACAAACAAACAAAAACAAACAAACAAAAAAAAAGGGAAAAAAAACACACAGAAAGGTCATCTTTTCATGCCAGAGAAACTGGATGAATCACTGTGTTACTCTGGGGACTACTATTGCTTGATGGGTCAGCCCTACCCTGCTTTTTCCCACTCTAGGTCCTAGTTTAGGGGTGATTGTCCCCAACCAATTCCCTTTCCATCTATGGTCATGTAACGGGACAGACTGGTAATGGGGAGCAGGTCAACTGCATCAAGAGAGGAGGAGTGTGCACAGGACCATTGCTCACCTCAGACAGAGAAGACAAATTTTCTTTTCCCTTTAGTTGTGCTGGACCACCTGCCTCTCTCCACCATTGCAAATATATAGTAGCCCTGAAGCAGGTGCAGCAATGCCTTACTTGGAAACAAAACATGAGGAAAGGAAGGATGGAATTCAAACACAGGCAGCTGGTGTTGTCTTAAGCAGCCTCAGGTAGTCCATGGACAAGTTTACTAGCAGTGTCTGGACTGACTTAAACAGGTCACAGAGGCTGAACTGTGCCATGGTTTCTAGAAGAGATTCCTCCAGCTGAGGATGCTGCTTCATGAATAAAGAGAAGGTGCATCCAAGGGTGGGTTCCCATCCTGCCCCTGGCATCCCACCTGTCTCCAAACCATGTCATGGTGTTTCATGAGAAGTTGCCTCCAGCAATGATAGCTGTTGCAAGGATCTCTCTGGTGCTCCTCATGCTCCATCCTTCCTCTCTCTGCTTGCTCTTGCCATTTTACATCCTCACATGGTGCAGCTGCCATCTCTCTGAACGCTGGCCAGTTCACTGTTTCATGAGCGCTATCTTCAACAAAACATTCAGACCAGAGAAACTAGATGCAATCCCTCTAAATAAAACAGGATGCAGTTGCAAGAGCAGCTAAAAAGAAATGGAATTGCCTGTTCTCAAACAAAAGTTAATGCATTTGCCATCATTATTCCATGATTTCAACAACAATGAGAAAAGATGACTGACACAAATAGCTATATTGGAGTTGGCACATCAGCCTACAGTGCATTTCCTGACAACTTGGTAATAACCACTTCCTGGCTAATAAACACAGTCTCAGAGTCTATTTGCCTTAATCACCTTGGCCTTCCGCTTCAGAGTTCATCCAGTCAAAAACAATGCTCTTGCATTTCTTCTTTTTTTGTTTGTTTTTTTTTCAGACACATCCTGATGTCATAACTATGGCTAGCAAAGGAATAGGACAGAGGACATTGCACTGCTGGATCTCAACAAAGAGAGTGGTGATGCTAGTGGCATTGCTTGAACTGTTGAAATGTTCCTCTCTTGGATCCTACAGATCTGCTACTGCCTATCATGTTGTGTTTCTTTTTCAACATATGAGCATCAATACACATTTTACTTTGATTACTCTGAAGGGGTTATTTCTAAATGCAGTTGCTGACAGTAAGTTATACCTATGGTAGCAAATAAAGCAAGTTCTGTACTAACAGCTTTGAAGAATGGAGGGACTCAAAACAGCAGCCACGGAACAAAGCAAACAGTCTTAACCTGACTCCTGTCATTGTCCCAAGATCCCAACAGAAACTTGATTCAGCATTTTGTACAAGTCCTTTGATTGCCCAATAGAAAGAGACCAAATCTAACTCAGTGTAACATCTTCTTATTACACATGTGGCATTTGTCCCTCCTTTATCCATACAGTCCTGTTTGGGTGATATCATTTTCTGTAAGACAAGGTAAAGGACAATTTTAGTTGGTATTTCTGTGCAGAAAATGGCATTTCCAAGCCTTAGAAATTTCTTGTTTCACTGCATTTTACTGTGACACCCTGAAAACTTGACCCCTCTGACCCATTAAGCAATTGGAGTCTGAGGAAAACCATCCTCTTGAGTAAATAATCAATAATACTCTCTTTGAGGCTAACAGAACTGTTTATCTCAGTTGTTCTAGTCATTTAGGCAAGACTGTTTACTCTGATGCTCACTTTCAAATGAAACATTATGTAGAATTATTGAAAAATGTGCTGGCAGATACTACAGCTAAGAATAACATGAAGCAGGTGATTTGCACAGGGAAAACTTCTGCTTATGGAGATGAGTAATACAACAAATGATCTTGCTTTCTTAAGTTAAAATTCTAATTGGGAATATTTTCCTTATGGCAAAGTATCAATAAATTATCAATTTGGTTTTTAAATTTAAAGTTTTAAAATAAACTGTCAGAGCATTTACAACTGAAATGTACGGACTGATTATAAATTAGGATTGCTGCCTTCATTTTGCCAAAGCAGGACCCTTGCCTATTATTTTTGATTGTATACGATAATTAATCTCAATACTTAAATTTTACATTGGTTGTTTGTTCACTAAGGTTCGGTTGTTTTTTTTTTAATTTAAGCTGGCTTTAAAACTGTATTTTTTCATACAGTAAATTAATATAGTAAATTTATAATGAAGCATGCTACTAAGGGTAATGACCCCCAAATCTCCAAGCCAAACCAAATTCAAGCCCTGAGAAGTAACAGTGATTCTGTCAATCCCATGGAATTTGGGAAGAAAATTTTTAAAATGTGTAACATACAAATTGTATCTCCATTATAAGATTGTTATTGTTCTTTCCTCAATGGCTATTTTTCTGGCAGGCAGACTGGGGTACTAATTAGGCTGCTGGGCTACCAAAGTTGTGATGTGGCAATCAGCAACTGCACTGTCTGAATACATGCTCAGTGCTCATTCTTTCCGTACTGCATTGACTTTGCAGCTCCATGGCACCCTCTTCCCAGGACAGGGACTTGTGTGACCATGGGACCTTCCACATCAGGGAATGGAAATTCTTGCTGAAAAACAAACAAGGAGAGATGTTAGATTATTTTTTTTGGTTAGGAAAACCACTCAGCATGGGTCAGTGGGCAGCCTCACAAATGCTTGTGTCACAACAGTGCTGGAGGTAGCACAGAGGAAGCAACAGTTCCAAATGTTGCCTATTGAATTTGCATAGGTGAGGACTGCACAGGTAATGATGCTGCTGCTCACTGCCCCTGCCCTGTCCCCTTTGGCTGCGCTGGTGTAACTGGTCAGCCAACTGAGAGCAGAGAGCTTAGGCCAAAAAATAACACAGTGAAACAGTGCCTGCTAATTTTAGCTGAATTGATTTTCTGAGCCACTTCAGTGCATGGCGACAGGGACAGTCATGCTGGCACAGTGAAGGAGCACAAGGAAGTGAGAACAGTGTCATGATGGGCAGGGTTGGGACTGCCAAAATTGTTCCTCTTGCTGAAAAATGTCAGTGTAGCCATACTGACACTAGCTCTGTCACTGCAGAGAAATCCATTCGTACAGACTGGCCTGTCAGGAGTCATCAGTCTCCACGTTACTGTTTTTCTTTTGCAACAGATCACGCACGGATTTCAGGTCATCAGCTTTCACCTCTAATCTTGCCCTGTGCACAGACTTCCATGGGAATTACACCTGGAACAGGCCCTGAGGTTTTGCACCAATGAGACCAGGAGCTCACCAAGAAAAGAGATTGTTTCACAAATTCAACATTATGGTTTTCTTTATTCATAAAAATGTTTGCAAACAACTGCCTAGTTTGAGAAGCTGTGTTAGCAGCAAGTTTCATCTGTTTCCTACAATTCTTCCTTTGAAAAGTTAATACTCAAGGCTGCTTATCCCAGAGATATAATGCCTTATATCATAATGTAATATTTCAGTTTCTGAAAGGCAACCAAATTATTATGTATTTGCTTTTCTGGTCGATGGAAATGTAATCACAAAATAAAACTACAGTGTGATTAAATAAACCAAAGCCTTTATCTGAAGAAACAAATGAATACAACTTACTTCATCTGAATTTATCTGAATAATCATGTGAATGTAACTTCACTGACAACACTGTACATGGACAACTGATAACAAAATCATTGTTGAGATCCTTTTTAATATGCATTCCTTTCATATTCTGCTAACTGGGAAAGAAGAGAGGGAAGTTATGACAAGAGAAAGCTGTGATGGCCTCAAGGAGGTAAAGCACATTATGACAGTGCATTGGCTTATAAAATCTTCATAACCATACTGCTGAAAGTACTCATCTTCAACCCCAGCCATTACGTGAATCCACCACCTAAATCAGCTGTAAGGGTTAAGGGGCTGTGTCATGATTATGCTTGCTTTGTAAAATAATTCTGTGGTGAAAATCATAGACCAGTAAACCTTTTATATGTATCTGACAAATTTGTTGAAATGCTACTTAAAGAGAGAAGGCAAAAATACCTAGAAAATAATGCAATGTTATGTTATTGTTTAACTAACATGCTTTCTGCATAAGACAATCATGTTTCACCAATATCACAGCTTTACTTAAAAATCGTGATAAAATAATGGAAAAAAGGAGAGGTAATTTACATTTATTTTGGCTTTCAGAAGACTGTTTAAGAAATTAAGTGGCCCAGAAATGAGAATTCAAATTGTATAATAAAAAAGAACAGGTTAAAAATACAAAACCCTAAAAGAGATTTATGCTGCCACTGATAAAAATTAGGAACAGGTGCTTCAAGGTTGTGTATTAATTTCATTATTGTTTAAGATATCACTATCTGGAAGAGGAAGTATTAGATAAAAAATCTGCAGATTGTACAAGTAAATTAATTATTAAAAAAAAACAAACAGGCAGAGGCCACGGTACTTAAGAGAAATTTGTTATGAATATTTGAATGGACAATATGCTAGCAAATGAAAATTCAGTAGCGACAAACACAATTTAATAAACACTGGAGAAAAAAAAAGTAAACTGTCCATATACCTTCAATGGGTCTAAATTAATTTGATCAGCTCAAGAAAAGTACCTGTGCATGAACATAGGCAGCTTCTTGAATTCTTCTGGCAAACATGCAGCATAGCCATGAAAGCACATAAAATGTTACAACAGTCAGGGAATACACAATAACATGAACAAATTTGTGGAGATTCTCTATGTGGCACCTTTTGCCCAGTTCCGTATCTCCAGAACCAGAACACCAAGTCTGGGGACCAAATGGGAACCTAATCTGGGAAAAACAGCTTGAAAGATTTATCCCCTAGTTCCCCGATGCTCATACTAGAGATCGAGCAGCAGTAAAAGGATTTGCTGACCAGTTTCTTCAACTAAGGTTACAGGGTTGGCCACCAAGGTACCCATTTGCTACCCTGTCAGACCTCAAACCAGAGAAAGCAGAGCAGGGGCAGGGACCTCAGCTGCTGAAAGGGGGGGCTGGCTCGGGGTTCTCTAGAATTCCTGCTAGGAAGGGCTGGGTAAATAAATAGGAGGTAAGCACATACATGGGATGGGGGTATAATTTAAAATTTGTATACAGATGCTTGATACTTCCAAAATCCACCTGCAAGATGGAGAATTCCTTTTCCTTATTTATGATAAGGATTAGGAATTTCTTTCTAGTTGTTTATATTAATTGCCCTATGCAGAATTGATTCTAGTGCTAAGAAAACCTGTGCTGAAGTCCCTGAGGGGCTGCTGCTGAAAAACAGAGATGGTATTTCCGCCACACAGACTGCATTGAAGGGGCATGTTGAGGGGTGGAAAGCCTATAAATAGATCCAATTTTAATGCTTTTATAAATGGCTTGAGAACAAGAAGTAGAACACACTAATGAAATCTACAAATAGTATTCAGGCACATTCAGTAAAAGATTATTAACAGTACCATAAAAGGAAAAACTAAATGACTTTGATACTATCAGCAGGGGTGCACATGACTCTGCAGTGTGAGGGGCTTAAACTTGGAACTCTAAGGCACTTCTGATTTATCATCTTCCCATTGTAGATGATAGACAACGCTTTTTTTTCCAGGTTGACTTCATTAGGCTGTCATAGTTCTGGTCATACCAACTATCTGCATGAACAATACTAATCTCTGATAAGGCTACCCAAAGGTCTGGGCTATATGGTATAACTGGAGCTGCTAAAGGCTCTTTCTGATGTCTCAGCACACCAGGAAAATGAATGCTAATTTTTTCAATAAAACAGTCAAATCCACGTGAGGCCAACAAGAGTTCATTTCTAACAGTGCAGTGCTGTGGTGTGTTGCAGGAGACAGGAGGGAGATGCAAATTCAAGGTAAGACTTTAACTGGTTCAAAACCAGGGTGTCAGTAGTTATTCCCACTGGAAACTCAGCAGGTAGGTAAGCACGATGCCCACAGCTCATACTAACTCATCAAGGCACACTGTTATGTTCCATCAGCAAGGGAAGAAAGGAATGCTTTGAAAATCCAAGTTTATTCTGGAACTGCAAAAGCTGAAAAATCTCCTCATCCTTAGGATAAGCTTTTCAGGGAGCCAGTGCAAGCTACAGACCCAAGCTGAAGCAGTAAAACGGTTCTATGCAATGACCATTCTGTTCATGTACTCTCAGCTATTGGAGAATCTGTCACTGGCAGGGCAGATGCTTTCCACTACTTTTGTCTTATGCATATGGGACAGAAATAAAGAGAAACTAAATAATGAGTCCTGTTGCATATTTTTGCTGCGTCTTCAGAAGTTAACCACCTACAGATGGCCTATGTGCAACTAACTACTGGACCTTTCTTCCTCTATTGCAATTGATTTCCTTACACAGCACACACACATGGCAATTGTACAGAGGACAGGTGAGTTATTAGCTTCCTTTCCCTGGCCTGCCTTCAAAATAGGAAATGGACAGAGGATGAACCAACTTGCAAGTATTCCACGGTATATCTGTAGCCAGGAGGAAAATTTAGGGGCAAAAGTTCTCAGCATGTGTCAGAGCTGCTAAAGGCAAAACCTCCAAAGTAGTATGAGTGTTCCCAAATAGTACAAGTAAAACAGATGTGTCTGTGTGTTGTTAAAGCTACATAGGCTTCCTTGGCACCTTCATCTGTGAGCTACCACAAATATTTCACCTGTCAGCTTCTCCAAACCCCACTCTTTTGTACCTATATAACACATGGGGGAGTCACACATCCAGATCAGGCCCACAAAACCCCTAGTACTAAGAGAGTAAGTCTTACCTAAGGGTCTTGCTGAGGACTTCCACTTAGGTCCTTGCTTTTTATGCAGAATCAGTGACAACTTGATTGTGACTTGTAAGCTACTGAGAGGAATGAAAAGTCACTTCCTAAGCAAGTGGCCTTGGGAATAAACTGTTAGGAGTAGGAAGCCCTTTACAGCCATCTTTAGAGCAGGGTCAGAGCAGAAAAATTTCATAGGAGAGACTAAAGCATCAGTAGTCTAGCCTATGCTAATCAGAAGTGACTCAATCTTGAGTGAATGACACTTATATGAAACAAGTAAGTGTCTACAGACAGTGGTCTAAAATACACTGGTGCTGCATTGATCCCTTTTGGGTTTGCAAGTTTGCCTTGACAACAGTCTTGAGATGAAAGAGGCAGTAAGCTGGCAGTCTGAGTTGGCATTTGTGTGCTTGAACAGGGATATCTGCTGCATGAAGATCTTTAAGTGTTACAGACAAGATGGAACAGGCTAGCTTAAGCTATCATCCTACCACCTAGTGTACCAGTAAAGTGTTCCTGAATACCCCAGAAGACCTTTGCAGAGGCAGTGCAGAGGCTGTGTGGAGGAAAGCATGTATGTTTTCCAAATAGTTTAAGTTACTGCTGATAGACTTCCAAGTGTGAATCATAAGCAATGTGTTCTGGTCAACCAGTCCTAAATCCTAGAGATAACTCTGCAGGTCAAAATAGTTAAACTTAGCGACTGTTATGTTCAACTCCCCCTTTCTCAGCACGCTGCAGTGCTAACCAACATGGTGGTTGCTAGAAAAGCAATCCGGAAGAAACAGAAAGTAAGCAGACACAAAAACAAATACAGCAGATTTCCTGTACAACAATTAATGCACTCACTTTTTTTAAACAATTCTTGAGCTCCTACTATTATACCTTCAAATACAGGAGCAAGTATCACAAGATGCCAAAAGTCTAGATCTAGTAACACTGCCTACCCAACTAGTATTTTTCTCCTCTACTGACATTTTGCCTCCCGGTGTCAATCTACCCCAAGGTAAGGCATTGCTTGTGAAACACCAGTTTAAGTGAGAGGTATGTGCCTCAATTCTTCAGTGGAATATTAGCTTAATAAACACTGAGTGTGACTCAGACATCTGTGTGTCTGACATCCTCCCGAATTCCCCTTCTGCAGGCTGCTGTTGTGGCAAATTGACCGCGGTTCTGGGTGTGCCGTGGCTGCTCCCAGCCATTGTCACTGTTCACTGCTCTGACAGTGTCACAAGTCCTGCACACACACAACTACACAACATATCAATTCTCTATAACCTCATGCTTATCCCCTGTATCTCAGTCTGTGGAACACTGGTTAATATAGTTTGTGCTTTCCTTCCAGGAAGACCCAGTCTTACAATGGGGAGGTTGTTCACTTAAATATCTAATACCCTAACCTCTTCCCAGTTAAACTCACTTATGACACATTGTACTCCCAGTCGAACTCCATTCTTAATAAAACTGAGAACTTGAAATTAATTACCTGAATGACTAATCCAGCTTTCCAACATTGTGTACTGTTGCTTTGTAAGAAATAAACTGAAGAGCAAATGTTTACTTCAGAGTGTGAACAATCCAAAAGAACCCTTCTTCAGATGCCAAATAAGTACTTCCATGATGCTCTCAGTGTCTTTACTTGCAGTTTTAGTACTGCAGTTCTGCTGCAAATAGACCCCAGAAATCAATTCAAGACCCATAAAAATAGACACAGCAAAAATATGATCCCTGGTTTAAACCCCTCACCAGAGCAATGCAGGAATGGGCAAGGAAAGACAGGTACTCTCTCAGAATTCCTAGAATCTGCTTAATCATTTTCATTTATCCTGCACTTCCTCAACAGCAAAGGTGATGTTTCTACCGTGGACAAGCTCTTTCTCTCACAGACCTTTGATTTAGAGTTGGATCTTAATTTATGCATGAAAAAGACTTTGGGAAATAACAGAAGACAACCATTCTCTGCAGGGACTCTGCTATGGTCTAGTTGTCAAGGTGGTGATCGGTCAGAGGTTGAACTCGATGGACTTGGAGGTCTTTTCCAACCTAAATGATTCAGTGATTCTGAAGGATACCAGGTGTAAGAGAAAAATGAGTGGGGACTGCAGAGACTGCAGCCAGAAGCAAAAGCTGTGAGGAGCTGGGGCATGGTCTGGAGGATGAGGCTTGTACAGTGCAGTTATGTGTGAGAGCCTTGAGGGAAAGGATTGTTCCAAGATTCTACATGAACTGTCACTGACGAATTGTTATTCAGAAGAGAAATCTGCAGGTTGAATTTGCTTTATCAAATCAAATACGTATAAGTCTTCTCAGCTTATTATTTTAAATGTGCCCAAACACAAACTGACTATCAGGTACGGAAAGAGATGCTTTCCAATCAAAATTTTGCTCTTTCTCAAACTTTAAACCGATTAAAAAAAAAAAAGTTGCTTTCTGCAAAAGCCTCAGTCTTTCAACTTGATTTTTCCCTAGTTATGTTCTCAGAAGCAAATACCATTTTAGCACAAGAATACATATTCTTTAAGTTTGTAATAGTTACCTTCCAGAGAAACCTATATTCCCAAAATTTTAAATTTTTAACCAAACTTGAAAGGCAATGGAGACCTGGGTTCATAACAGGAAGTACTGACCAACAGCACAGGCCAGTGCTACCAAATTTGCTTACAATAATTTTGGCAGAAGCTTTTCCTCAAGAGGGGCACAGTGACTTACTATGCCCAGGCAACTTGACTGAGGCCATTTGTATGGAAATCTAGCCAAGTTGTCCAAAGGAATTAATCAGAATTTTTTGAAGTGTCTGGTGGGAGATCTCCTGTGTCACTGGAAATGAGCATCACAGACTATAACAACTGGAACAGCTAGTACTGGAACTACTACTCTGAACAGACTTCTGCTAAGCGCTGATGAAAAGCCAGCAATAAATCAGGAAGTATGGCAGGAATTTATTGCAGAATTTATTTGCAATTTCTTTACAGAATTTCCTACAGGAATTGCTGCAGAAATCCAGCCAGCGAAGGTAGGCGTTAGGAAAAAGGTACCCAGGAAAGGAAGAAAACTGGACATCCTGGCCAGAGAAATGAGGTCTCCTGAAAATATAAGTTCAAGCTATGTGGGAAGACATCTCTTAAAAACAATTGGAAAACAATCTTAGGAACACCAGGAAATCAAGCATAGAAAATAAATCAAGATGCATGTCCTGATGAGAGGATGGTTTCTAAAGCGCCTACCTAACCAGTGATGAAAGATTAATTCCTCCCAAGCTTGCCACTTGCATGCTTGCAGTTGTCATTGCACTTTCATACGAGTGATCCACTTCCCTACTGACTCTGATTTCCTTACTTCATCTAGCTCAGTCACTTCTATTTCCTTACTCTAGACTTTGTTAGATGCTCCTGACTACAACAGATCCTTCCTAGTTTTATTGTATGCATGCATAGGACTGATTACATATTTAAAACAAAACCAAAAAAACCTAAGTCACAACTGTTTTACTACCAACTGTGAGTTCATTTTCCTTAACATTTTATTCTTTAGCAGTAGTTGGCTGTTTTCAGATGTGGGAGAAAGCAAGCTAGAGGAGGACTGCTAGAGCAGGAAGCACAAGCTCCACTACCAACAATATTCTTTTGGCAACAAGTCCAAAAGCTTTGAACTATTTTAAGAGTATCAACACCACAAAAGAGGGAAGCATGAAGGAAGAACGTGATGCATCTTTTTTAGCCAACAGCAGAAATAGCTTCAGCATTCACTCTGACAAGACAAATGAACAATCAGCTTTTCTAAGACTAGCCAAGAGAACGTTAGGATTGTAATACAGCTGACAGAAAATATGACTACTTGAACATGTTCATTTTTACTGAAGATTACTCCACTCAATCCTTTCATTGAAAATGAGGGCAAGATACACCTCATGATGATATGGCAAAATGCACGATTTCATTTGCACATGTCATATCACTTGTAAAAGAGAAGTGGATTTAATGAACATGCTGAAGTGTGCTCAAACAGACAACTTCAGGGGAAAGAGGAAAGATACAGATTGATCAAAACACTATGCCTATTCAGGGAACTGACGGATGGATCCTGTGGGTCATACCTTACCTAAAATGGAATAACCACTGCAGCAGTATAGACTGAACACTCACTGAAAAAGGAATCTGGAGCTCCTGGTGGACTGTGTCAAGGACAACATGAGCAGGACCACTCCATGAGGGTGGATAAGCTGGGAACTGAAGCTGACCACAGGACAGGCAAGGCAATGGCCTCACTAACCTGGGTGCAGTTCCATTGGATCCGGGTCGGGCTGAGGCAGTCATAGGTCTTGAGAGTCCAAGGCAAGGTGAGATGAGTCATGTCCAGAGTCCAGACAGAAAGTCCAGCCAGGAACAGCAGAAGACAGAGAAAAGGTCCATGCAGGAGAAAGGGTTGGAGGCAAGGCTATTTATTACACAGGTCCATCAAAAAAGGACAACAGATAAGCCAAGGCAATAGGAGACAGGACTTGGCACAGGCAAACCTATAGTACTCCAGATGCTAAAGTCCCAAGTGAGGGTGTCAGGGCAGTTAAGGCCCAGCCATGGACTTTACTTGGTCCTGACAGTTACCAAGTTAAACATAAGTAAGCAGGGTGCCACAGTGATGAACAAGGCTACCTTTATAAAGACATTCTAGGTTGTTTTTACAGGCATGAAGCCAGTAGATCAAAAGAATTATTAGTTCTCTTTACTCAGAACTTGTTAGATCACACCTGGAAAACCACATCACACTCTGGGGCCCCCCAGTATGAAAAAGAAGTTGACAAATTGCAGTGAGTGCAGTTGAGGGCAGTGAAGTTGGTGTGGGAGTGGAAGCACATGCCCTGTAAGGAGACGCTGAGGGAACTGCATCCAGTCAGAAGGCTTGAAGGGAAATCCAAGAGCAAAACTCTCTACTGAGGTGCACAGCAGCAGGATGAGAGGCAACAGTCGTATATGGAGGTTCTGATTTAAGCGGGAAAAACATCACCAATCAAGTTGGCACAGGTTGCCCAGGTAAGTTGTGCTCTCTCCATTCATGGACGTTTTCAAGACCCTGCTGGACAAAGCCCTAAGCAGCTTGGTCAGAAGATACAAGAAGCAGAAGGTTGGTGTAGAGACCTCTTGAGGCCCACAACCTGAACAGGAAAGGTGGATTTGTTGCTGTCATTCATTTCCTTGATTTTTTCCTCTGCCTTTGGCTATTACATCGGATCACCTGCATGGAAACATTGCACATGTACTCTCAGATTATGCGAACAGTCTGCAAGCATTCAACACTCCTATCAGCCTGCTCTGTTAGCTAATAAATTCCCAACTTTGCGTAAATTCAGCACTAAAGGTCAGCTAACGTCTCCTCAAGGCTGGGGGAGCTATGGCTGGAAACACCTGGCTCTGTTTAGAGCAGAGTGGTCAGTGGGGAATAAAACATCTGATGCAGCTCAGTGGTCCGCACTGCAAGGGACGTGCTCTGAAGGAGATCTGGCCTGGTCCTATGCACTGAATACTCCTTGGTAGCTGCAGATCTTTCATTTTGGCTTCATCTGAAAGTATCAAACCTCCAACTCTGCTCCAGTGTGCAAACTGAAGTGGAAACCATCAGATTTGTTTAAAAGGGAAACTTCTTAGCCAAAATGAAATGCCAGTGAAGGCACAATCCGAGAGTTCTTTTGCTCCTACAGGTGTACAACAACGTTCTCTTCAGCATATCTTTCAGAGTTGACACTGTCAACTACTCCACATCCAATAACATGAAAGGAGCTCCGGGTGGATATTCATGGGAAAAAGTGCATTTTAGATCAGTTTTAAACATTGGTTTGGGGTTTTCTTGTCTGTCATAAACCAGTCATTTGCAAAGATGCTGACCACGACTTTCTAAGCCGTATTTTATACTAAGGTTCTCATCCCACTACAAGTCTGCAAACACTGCTAGGCACAAGGGAATGCCACTACCCAGCGCCTGCAGCCTCACTGGCGCCTGAGCTCAGCGGGAAGCCCAAGGAAATGCAGGTAAATAGCTCAAGGGCGTGTGCCAAGAGGATGGAGTCAGACTCTTTTTCGTGGTGTGGTGGTGCCCAGCGACAGGACGAGGAGCAATGGCCATAAACTAAAACACATGAAGTTCCACCTCAACATGAGGAAGAACTTCTTTGCACGGAGGGTGGCAGAGCACTGGAACAGGCTGCCCAGGGAGGGCGTGGAGTCTCCCTCTGTGGAGACATTCAAAAACCACCTGGATCCGTTCCTGTGTCACCTGCTCTAGGTGAACCTGCCTTGGCAGGGGAGTTGGACTGGATAATCTCCAGAGGTCTCTTCCAGCCATAACAACCTGCGGGCCGGGCAGGTGCGGCGACCTCGACAAGACAGGGGGCGGCGGCTGCCCCGCCCCGCGGCTCCGCAGGTCCCGCCGCGTGCGCCGGGCCGGGCCCGCCCCCCAGGCAGCCGGTCGGGGTGGGAGGGGAGGGGAAAGGAAGGCGGGAGGGAGGCTGGCGCAGAGCGGGCGCTGTCCCCGCCCGGCGGTCGCGGTGCTGCAGCGGCGCCGCCGCTTCGCTTCCGCGGCGGGGCTGGGCCGGGCCGGGATTGGCCGCGCGGCCGCCTCGCCCCAGAATGCAGCGCATGGCGCGTCATTGAAGAGAGACCATGATGGCGGCGGCGGCCGCGGCGGCGGGGGGTGCCCCCGAGGTGATCGCCCAGCTGGAGAACGCGGCCAAAGTGCTCATGGTGAGGCGGGCGGCGGCACGGCCGCGCCCGGAGCGACGCCTCGCCCCGAGAGGGGCGCCCGCGCCGGACCTCTGTCCCTTCCCTGCCTCCGCTCGCGCCGCTCTCGCCCCTGGGGCGCGGGGCTCAGGGCGCAGCCCGGCGGGGAGTGGCGCCCACACCGCCCCGTCCCGCTGCCCGGGCGGCCGAGCTCCGTCCCTCCCTGTCCCTCCCCGGCCGGTCTCCGTGGCCCCGCAGCGTGGCCGGCCCCGCCGCGCACGCCGCGCCGCTGCTCCATGTGCCGCCCGCTCCCGCCGCCCTGGGCAGGCTCTGCCCGCGCCCCGCGCTGCACACCCTGGCTGCGGGGCGTCCCGTCCTTGAGCCCCCGCACCGCCACTGCCCGCTACGGAGACCCTCGCCGAAGTTGCCAGTGAGCAATTCTCCCTCCCGGCGGTGGGGCCGGGGCCCCGGGTACGTCCCGGGGCGGCGGGAGATCGCACGCGTCCCTAGCCGAGCGCGGGTAGCGAGGCGCCGGGGGCAGCGTGGAAGCGGCCTCGGGAGTGGCGCGATCCCGTTCCAGAGTTTTCCTTTAAGCCGAAGAGTACCGAGCAGCCACAGGTTCACGGTGCTGCGGTCTTGAAGCAAAGCCATTAATGGTGCTTCGCACCCTGGTCTGTTTATTATCAATTAATTATTCCTGCTGACTGTGAATGTGTTGTCTTAGTTTCATAATGGCGTGGAAAATTAAGTCCATATGGCAAAAGATTAGAAATGTGATGCAGCTGGGTACTGGCAGTGACTGTTGGTGTTAAGACATCCTGGTTGTGCATCCTTATAAAAGACTTGTTAGTTGAATGAAAAGCTGTATGTTGGCTAGTATAGTTTACAGGTCTTCCTTCCAGATCTTCCAAAAATGTCCAACTGAAAGCCTTCCCCACAGAACTTATCTTACCAAAAAGCAATTCCAACAGAAATAAACTTTGTAAGTTGTTGATAGTTAGGGGTTTCAAAAAACCCAAAGAAATAATAGTAAAGTTTGCCTGGTATCAATAATTAATCAATGGCCAGAGCCTGAACAATGGCAGCTCAATGTCTCCCTGAAACAGCCTGACTGTAAAGCGACAGGTGATCAGCTTTACTGCAGGGTGTCCCATCAAAATGCATGTGTGTTACTCCTTATGAAGTCAAAGCCCGAAAAACATTGACTATGTTTCTAAATGGGAAAGTAAAGATAGATAGCTTGGCAACAAGCACTATTCCTTTTACAGAAATACTTCTAAAAGTATGTGACCGGTGATGCATTTTAAACTTTGAGCTGTTTTTGATTTGTGCATGCTTTGCAAAACGTGACTGTATAGATTGTTAGATGTTCTCGTAATGTCTGTGTATCACCTTTTCAAAAATAACATTGCTGCAGTAATTGTCAGGGATGTTTGACTGCATAGGGGAAATAAGTATTATGAGACAGAACATGTGTGTGAAATGAAGCTGGTGGTTAGGTAATTTTCAGTATCAAATCAACAGCACGTGGAGTTATATCTCCAAAGTCTTGCATCTGTGGTAGAAGACTAAATGTTACTTGTGTGGGCATTGTTTCCCTAGCATAGCCGGAATAGCAACTTACTGTGGAGTTAAATTAAATAAATGTATTAATATAATACAGTGAAAAGATACAGGCCTCTTATGGTAATGTTTATGCTTCTGTTGAAGAATAGATGCTCAACTTACTGGTAAAATATATCTTGGATCTGCAAGCACATGCATGTTAGGATCCTTGTTGACTGTCCAGCTTCTTCTGATCAGCTTCTGACTGTATGAAAGCTGACTTGCTGTGCTCTTTAGCTTTTTCTTATTTCTTTTCCACATCTGTTCTTGGAAGTTTTATAGGCAACACTAAACTGACAAGAATTAGTTAGATGGCTTTTACTGAGGAAGCTGGATAAAAGATATTTACAAAAGCTCTCCGTTAGGGTAAGGACCCGGAGTCAGGCTTTAAAGAGGGTTGGCTGTGGAAGAACTGTGAGAACTGTATAGGGTTATTGCTCTGTGTTCCTTCTTAAAAATCATCGGGTCTTTGGAGCGTTGGAGGAGAGGAGTGCAGGTCACCAGGTGCTTTACAAAGGTGGGTGCGAGACCCCAGAGTCTGAGAAGGTTATGTTCACTGCTCCTGTTCTCTCTTGCTAGCAAATGTGCAAAAAACAAAGGTGTAATTGTGTTTCAGGACTGCACGTGGACAATGGTGATCTGAATACCATTTAGCCAGAGGACTGCACTGTTTGGCAGAAGGTCTGCTTGGGAATGAGGGCAGGAAGTATCTGTTTGTGACTGTTGAGAGGCTGTGAACTGATCAAGCAAACTGGTGAGATCACTTAGAAAGGTATTTCTGTAAAAATTTGAGGACTTGGGGGAGGGAGGATGGTGAACCTGGTGCTAGTGGTGAAGGGCATGAGTAGAGGTCAACACTTTGCAGTGGAGTCAAACGTGGAGCAATGGGAAAGGGTTAAGCTGTGAATGGTGACAATAGGTGGCAGAAGTTTTAACTGGGCAGAGAGCTGTGGAGGGATTCAGTGAGGTTTTCTTGTGGCAGTCTGTTGCAGGTAAGACAATCCTGTAAAATACCGGAGCAATCCTTGTAAAATATGGTTGGCTAGGGATGCATCAAAAATGGTGCAGTGTATCAAAGGATGGAGCAGGGAGTGGTGATTTACGTGATACTTGTCTTGATTTCAGGCTGAAATATTGAGCCTGTAGGAGAATAATGGACTAGAGAAATTCAGATGTGCTAATAAAAAGACCTGAATGAGTTTAATTAACTTTCCTCGAGGATAAGTATGGATTACTGTGAGCTCTCTAAATCTTGATAAGTATTTTCATAATTCTTTTTTTTTTTCTTCATTAATCTGGGTTAGTTGAGTTTGCCTTTGGAAAATTACTTTTTATGTGTCAGATAAAGGATACATGAGTCCTGATCTTATAAACTGCTGATCTTTATGGACTTTACAAACCATGACATGCCATGTTTAAAAACTGGAAAGATTCAATTTGTTCTCTCACCAAGCTTCTCTACAGCTCTATGGAAATGCTTTTCCTTTGTTATCAGTAACAACTTTCAGCAGGTTCTGGGTAGCCCACATTCAAAAGGCTTAGTTTGGGAAATTATCAAAATTTGGTATAATTGAAGAGTTGTTATAAAAGATGGAACTTATGTTGTCATTAGCTGCCAAATGTGACTTCGAAGGCTGGTACTATGACAGTTTTCTTTGGTGTGTGTGAGAATATTTGCTATATGAAAAGTATGTGCTTTTTGGGGTACCTCATTCCTTTCCAGTAAAGCTAAGTGATGTTTACTTGAAATAAGATCCCCATTAGGGCTTTGCTGTGAAGTTTTTCAGTGCAACAGACCGGTATACTCCTTTGGCCTCTGTGACTTTGGCTTGGTAAACATCATACATCAGCATCTGTATGAACTGAATGAACTTACTGCTCCTCTGTTTCCAACTGGCATAACATCCCCTAATCAAATGTATTTCCTATCTGTTATGTTCTGTTTGACTCAGGTGGTAATTAATGCCAAATATAATTAGTACTAGTTAAGCACTATTTTAATAACTGTCTTCATGGATGACAGAAGACATAGGATGTATTATTGAGGAACGAAATGGAAAATGTCATCCCAGGGGTGAGAGGATGAAGTAGGAAGCATGCCTAAGAAGACTAGCTAGTTATTGGCTGAGAGTTTATTAAAGCAGATGGAAATTTTTTAGCATATGATATTCTGTGACACTTAAATGGAAAGTCATAGGCTATAGCATGTTCCACCCACCTCCCTTCAAAAAGGGTGCTCTGTTCTTACCTGCAGCTCCACTTTCTCCCTTGTGACCCTGTGCAGAAGATATTAGTACTGCTGAGATGACATAGGAACTAAACAAGGGAATGGATTTCTGTCAGGTTAACAAGACAAATTTGCTATCTGTGCAGCCGTTTAGGTTGCAGAGCTAGAACAGGGGCACTGAAATTAGATTGTGGGACATGTACAGGGCTGGTCTGTCCCTGTTAGTGGTGAGCTGTCAGCTTGGCTCAAGTGTATAATATACCTTCACAGTACAATTTACTTGCTAACTCAGATTGTCTTGATATTAGAAATGCCAGACCTTGCTTAGAGGTGCACACCAGAAAGAGAAGAGGTTATGAGTTTCAGAAAGGAACATTCCAGCTGGAGAGAAGGAAAAAAATATATATAAGT